>NC_000861.1:0-16659 GCF_002910315.2 Salvelinus sp. IW2-2015 | reverse complement strand
CAGAGGGTAGTTTAACTTAGAATCTTAGCTTTGGGAGTTAAGGGTGGGAGTTAAAATCTCCTCTCTCTGAGCACTAGGGAGGGTTTTAACCTCCGACTTCCGGATTACAAGACCGGCGCTCTGGCGCTGAGCTACTAGGGCAGGCTCATTCAAGGGCTTTATTTTCGGCCCAACCGGCTAAGGGGGCGAGGACTAGGAAGATGGTGAAGTAAATCACAGAGGCAACTTGGCCGATAATGATAAATGGGTGTTCTACAGGCATGCCCCCAATTCAGGTGAGGATTAGTATGTCTGCTACCAGGGTTCAGAATAAGAATTGAGTTAGTGGTCGAAAGGTTAGTCCGCGCTGTTTAGAGGTGTGGAGGATCGGGACAACTATGAGGACGAGGATTGAGAATAAAAGGGCGAGTACCCCTCCTAGTTTATTGGGGATAGATCGGAGAATTGCATAGGCGAATAAGAAGTACCATTCGGGCTTGATGTGTGGCGGGGTAACTAGGGGGTTGGCTGGTGTGAAATTGTCCGGGTCTCCTAGGAGGTTAGGTGCGAAAAGAGCTAGGGTTGTTAGGCCAAGCAATATAGCTACGAAACCGAGGAGGTCTTTGTACGAGAAGTAGGGGTGGAATGAGATTTTGTCGGCGTCGGAGTTAATCCCTGCTGGGTTATTGGACCCGGTTTCATGCAGAAATAGAAGGTGAAGTACTGTGGCGGCTGCAATAACGAAGGGGAATAGGAAGTGAAAGGCGAAAAATCGGGTTAGGGTGGCGTTGTCTACAGAAAATCCGCCTCAAATTCATTGTACAAGGGCACCTCCTACGTAAGGGACAGCGGAGAGGAGGTTTGTGATTACAGTGGCTCCTCAGAAGGATATTTGCCCTCATGGAAGAACGTAGCCTACAAAGGCAGTCATTATAGTTAGAAGTAGTAATACTACTCCAATATTTCAGGTTTCTTTATATAGGTAGGACCCGTAGTAGAGTCCTCGGGCGATATGTATATAAATACAGATAAAGAAGAAAGATGCTCCGTTAGCGTGGATATTCCGGATGAGTCAGCCGTAACTTACATCTCGGCAGATATGGCACACAGAGGAAAAAGCTGTTGAAATATCGGAGGTGTAGTGTATGGCTAGGAAGAGTCCGGTAAGAATTTGGGTGGCCAAACATAGGCCTAAGAGTGAACCAAAGTTTCATCAGACTGAGATATTAGAGGGGGCAGGGAGGTCGACTAGTGCGTCATTAGCAATTTTTAGGAGTGGGTGGGTTTTTCGGAGGTTGGCCATTAGGTTCTTGTAGTTGAATAACAACGGTGGTTTTTCAAGTCATTAGTTTCGGTTAAAGTCCGAGCAGGAATTATGACTTATCTTGTGTCTTTATTTCTTTTTGGGTTGGTTTTAGGGCTTGTGGCTGTTGCTTCTAACCCTGCCCCATACTTTGCTGCTTTGGGGTTGGTTGTAGCGGCAGGCGTGGGATGTGGGGTTCTGGTTGGTCATGGGGGGTCTTTCTTATCATTGGTATTATTTTTGATTTATTTAGGAGGGATGCTCGTAGTGTTCGCTTATTCAGCGGCTTTGGCTGCTGAGCCCTTTCCTGAGTCTTGGGGGGATCGTTCGGTTTTAGGGTATGTAGTGGTATATACAGTGGGGGTGGTGTTGGTAGCGGGTTGGTTTTGGGGTGGATGGTATGAAACCTCGTGGGTGGTGGTAGATGAATTTAAGGAGTTTTCTGTTTTGCGGGGTGATACCAGTGGCGTGGCTCTAATATACTCTTACGGCGGTGGGATGTTAATTGCATGCGCGTGGGTGCTTCTATTAACACTTTTTGTGGTGTTGGAGTTAACTCGGGGGCTAAGTCGAGGGGCGCTTCGAGCAGTTTAGGTTAATGTAAGTAGAACGGCCAGAGCTGTTGAGAGGAAAAATAGAGTGAGGTATGTTTTAATTATGCCTTGTTGGATATTGCTTGTTGTTGTGACTATGGGCAGGTTAGTTGAGATAACTCCTTTCGGGCCGATTTTCTCAAATCATGTTTGATCTACTATCTGGCTGGCAATAGTTTGTCCTAGGGTTAAGTTTAGCTTTGGGGCTAATCGGTGGACGACGGCAGGAAAGAATCCAAGTATGTTTGAGAAGTTATGGGTAACGAGGTTGGGCGTAGTTTTAAACTGTTTACCAGTTAGTGATGCAAGTTCTAATGCAATTAGAAGGCCTGAGATGGTAACTAGGAGGGCGGCCAATTTTAATGAGAGAGGTATAGTTATTACTGGGGTTTTGGAGGGCAGGAAGTTTGAGGTAATTAGAAGTCCTGCAATGATGCTTCCTCAGGCTAGTCGTTTGATCGGGTTGATTACGGAGGGGTTGTTTTCATTAATAGGGGTTACAGCTGTAAAGCGGGGGTGTCCTATAGAGACGAAGAAGATTACTCGGAGGCTGTAAACGGCAGTGAAAGAGGTGGCCAGTAAGGTAAGAGTGAGGGCTCAGGCGTTAAGGTGAGAGGTATTTAAGGCTTCAATAATAGCATCTTTGGAAAAGAATCCTGCTAAGAATGGAGTTCCAGTAAGTGCCAAGCTTCCAATTGTAAGGCAGGATGAAGTAAGGGGGGTAAGGTTATGTATGCCTCCTATTTTACGAATGTCTTGTTCATCATTTAAGCTGTGAATGATTGAGCCGGAGCAGAGGAATAGCATAGCTTTAAAGAATGCGTGGGTACAGATATGTAAGAAGGCTAATTGTGGTTGGTTAAGTCCGATGGTTACTATTATCAGTCCCAGTTGACTGGATGTAGAAAATGCGACGATTTTTTTGATGTCGTTTTGTGTTAGGGCGCAGGTAGCAGTAAACAAGGTGGTGAGGGCTCCTAAACATAAGCAGGTGGTTAGGGCTGTTTGGTTATTTTCTATAAGAGGGTGGAGTCGAATTAAAAGAAAGATGCCCGCTACGACTATAGTGCTAGAGTGAAGTAGGGCAGATACCGGCGTAGGACCTTCTATCGCGGAAGGAAGTCACGGATGAAGTCCAAATTGCGCTGATTTACCGGTGGCGGCTAGAATGAGGCCTATGAGTGGGAGTGTAAGGTCAAGTCCTTTTGAAGAGGCAAATATTTGTTGAATTTCTCAGGAGTTAAGGTTTGTTGCGAATCATGCTATGCTTAGAATAAGTCCAATGTCTCCGACTCGGTTATAAATCACAGCTTGTATGGCAGCTGTATTAGCGTCAGCTCGGCCGTGTCATCATCCAATGAGGAGGAACGATATAATGCCAACTCCTTCTCAGCCAATAAATAGTTGGAATATGTTGTTGGCGGTTACTAAGATAATTATGGCAATTAGGAAGAGGAGGAGATATTTAAAGAATCGGTTCATATTGGGGTCGGCATGTATATATCAGGATGCAAATTCGAGAATAGATCAGGTTACGTAGAGGGCAATGGGGGTGAAAATAATGGAATAGTGGTCAAATTTAAAACTGAGGTTGATGTCGAAGGTTGTGGTGTTTATCCATTGTCAATTAGTAACAATTGTTTCGGTCCCTTGGTCTAGGAAAATAAAGAGGGGGAGTAGGCTTACTAGGAAAGCTGTTTTGATAGCGGTTTTTACGTGAGTAAGGGCTCAGTTTTCATGTTGGGGGGTTGGGTTTAGGGTGGTGATAAGGGGGTAAGTGAGAAGTGCGAAGATAATTAAAAGGGTTGAGCTTAGGATGAGTGTAGTCGGGTGCATAGCTACTACTTGGATTTGCACCAAGAGTTTTTGGTTCCTAAGACCAACGGATGAGCTGTTATCCTTTAGAAGCACGAGTGAACCACGGAATTTAACCAAGGGGATAGAAGATTAGCAGTCTCTAACATCAACAGATTTCTCTCGGTGAATAAGAGGATTTTAACCTCTGTCTTTAGAATCACAATCTAATGTTTTGGTTAAACTATATCTACAGAAACATCAACCTCACATAAGTTCCGGTTTCAGAATTAGGAGGACAATGGGGATGAGATGTAAAGTAATAAGTAGGTGTTCTCGGGTGTGGGTGGGTTCAAGGGCGATGATGTGGGAGGGCAGGGGCCCCCGTTGGGTCATTAAGAACAGATAAAGGGAGTAGCTTGCTGTAATTAATGTGCCTAGTCCCGTGAGAAGTAGGGTTCAATATGATCAGTTAAATATGGAAGTGATGATCATTAGTTCTCCTATTAGATTAGGGAGAGGTGGGAGAGCCAGATTAGCTAAACTAGCTACGAATCATCAAGTGGTCATTAGGGGAAGAACTATTTGTATTCCGCGAGCTAAAAGCATAGTACGGCTGTGTGTGCGTTCATAACTAGTGTTGGCTAAGCAGAATAGTGCTGAGGAGGCGAGACCGTGTGCGATTATAAGGATAATTGCACCAGTGAATCCTCATGGTGTTTGGATCATAATGCCCCCTGCTACTAATCCTATGTGGCCTACTGAAGAATATGCGATTAGTGATTTCAGGTCCGTTTGACGTAGGCAAATAGACCCAGTCATAATAATGCCTCAGAGGGCCAAAACAATAAAGGGATAAGCTAGTTCTTTGGTTAGTGGGTCTAATATAACTATCATGCGTATCATGCCGTAGCCTCCCAGTTTAAGGAGGACAGCTGCGAGGATTATGGATCCTGCGATTGGGGCTTCTACGTGTGCTTTTGGAAGTCAAAGGTGTACTCCGTACAGAGGTATTTTTACAAGAAAAGCTAAGAGACAGGCAGCTCATCATAATTTATCTCCTCACGTTAATAGGTGCAGAGGTTTTGTGTATTGGAGAGTAAATATAGATAGGGTCCCGCTGTCGTCTTGTAGTAAAAGTAGGGCTACGAGGAGTGGTAGGGAGCCTGCTAAGGTATAGAATAAGAAGTAGGTGCCGGCGTTAAGACGTTCTGTTTGATTTCCTCACCGGGTGATAATGATAAGGGTCGGGAGTAGTGTGGCTTCAAATATGACGTAAAATATGATGATTTCTGTGGCCCCGAATGCTAAGATTAGAAATGTTTGAAGGGAGACCAGAAGGGAGATGTAGGTTCGTTGGCGGTTTAGGGGTTCAGGAGAGATGTGATTTTGGCTAGCAAGGATTATAAGGGGTAATAATCAGCAGGTTAATACTAGCAGAGGTGTTGATAAGGGGTCGGTTGCTAGATAAAGGTTAGAGGAGGACCACCCGGTTTCTGATGATCATTTAAGTCAGGATAAACTTGCTAAGGCGATAATTAAACTCTGTGCGATTGATGTAGTTCATAGTCATTTTGCGGGGCTAAGTCAAATCGTTGGGATAAGCATGAGTGTAGGGATCAGGATTTTTAACATTGGAGTAGATTTAGGCTTTGGAGGCGGTCCGTGCCATGAGTTCGTGCAGTTGCTACTAGCAGGGCTAGGCCTGCGCTGGCCTCACAGGCTGAAAATGCTAGCAGAAGTATGGGAGCTACTGAGTAGCCAGTTGCTTCTATCTGGAGGGCTCATAGGGATAGGGCAATAAATAGAGATAATATTATACCTTCTAAACATAGAAGGGCTGAGAGAAGATGGGTGCGGTGAAATGCGAGTCCTATAAGCCCTAGGATAAAGGCTGAGGTAAAGCTGAAGTGTACTGGTGTCATAAGGCGGTCATGGACTTAAACCATGGTCTTTTGAGCCGAAATCAAGGGTCTTGTTTTGGACTAACTGCCTATTCGGCTCATTCTAAGCCCCCTTGGGTTCACTCATAGATTAGGCCTAGAGTGAGGAGGGCGAGCACGGCAGTGGATCAGGCAAGTGTAAGAGCTGGGGTGGTAAGCTGATTTCCCCAGGGCAATGGAAGGAGGAGGGCAATTTCTAGGTCAAATAGGAGGAATAGGATGGCGATTAGGAAGAAGCGTAGGGAAAAGGGCAGGCGGGCGGATCCCAGGGGGTCAAATCCACATTCGTAGGGGGAGAGTTTTTCTGCGTCGGGGGAAATTTGTGGTAATCAGAAAGAAATAGTGGCTAGTACTGCGGACAATGTGATGGTAATAGCAAGGATTGTTGTAATCAAGTTCATTATCTTTCCTTGGATTTTAACCAAGACCGGGTGATTGGAAGTCACTTATACGTATTAATACTAGAAAGATTATGAGCCTCATCAGTAAATAGAGACGTATAGGAACAGTCATACGACGTCTACAAAGTGTCAATATCAGGCGGCAGCTTCAAAGCCGAAGTGGTGTTCAGATGTAAAATGGTATTGAATTTGTCGTAGGAGGCAGATGGCTAGAAAGGTAGAGCCAATAATTACATGTAGGCCGTGGAATCCTGTGGCGACAAAGAAAGTAGAGCCGTATACGCCATCAGCGATTGTAAAGGGGGCTTCATAATATTCTATACCTTGAAGGAAAGTGAAGTAGAATCCTAATAAGATAGTGAGAGTAAGAGCTTGAACGGTTTGTTTTCGTTCCCCCTCTATAATGCTATGGTGGGCTCATGTAACGGTAACACCAGATGCTAGAAGGACTGCAGTATTAAGAAGTGGAACTTCAAATGGGTCAAGAGTAATAATGCCTGTGGGGGGCCAGCAGCCCCCTAACTCAGGCGAGGGTGCTAAACTAGAGTGGTAGAAAGCTCAGAAGAAGCCTAAGAAAAAGAATACTTCGGAGGTAATAAATAAGATTATGCCGTATCGTAGCCCTTTTTGGACTGGGGGTGTGTGGTGTCCTTGGAAGGTGCCTTCTCGGATAATGTCTCGCCATCATTGGTATATGGTAAGAAGTAATAGAATATTTCCCATGGTGAGTAGTGTAAGTGAGTGGAAGTGGAATCAGACTGCAGTGCCTGATGTAAGTAAAAGGGCGGCAATTGCGCCGGTTAGAGGTCAGGGGCTTGGGTCAACCATGTGGTATGCGTGTGCTTGGTGTGCCATTAGACGTTTTCTTGTAAATAAAGGCTTAGGAGTAGAACAAAGACATAGGCTTGGATCATAGCAACTGCAATTTCAAGAAGGGTAAGTAAGAACAGGACAATAGAGGTTAAGATCGCTACTGTGGGTATGAGGGGTAGGAGGACGAAGGCTGCTGTGGCGATCAGTTGAATAAGAAGATGGCCTGCCGTAAGATTGGCTGTAAGTCGTACACCAAGGGCGAGGGGGCGAATAAAAAGGCTAATTGTTTCGATAATAATAAGCACTGGGATTAAAGGGACGGGGGTTCCTTCGGGCAAGAGGTGACCAAGGGCAGCGGTGGGTTGGTTTCGCATACCAATAATTACTGTCGCTAGCCATAGTGGTACTGCAAGGCCTATATTTAGGGAGAGCTGTGTGGTAGGGGTAAATGTATACGGAAGTAGGCCCAGTATATTTAGGGTAATAAGGAATAGTATTAGGGAGGTTAGTAGAACTGCTCATTTATGGCCTCCTAAGTTGAGGGGCAAAAGAAGTTGCTGAGTAAATCGGTTGATGAACCATCCTTGTAAAGTGATTAGACGGTTGTTTAGTCAACGGGCGGAGGGGGTAGGGAAGAGAATTCAGGGAATGGTTAGTGCCACGGCAATAAGTGGGATGCCTAGATATGTGGGGCTCATAAACTGGTCGAAGAAGCTTAGTGTCATGGTCAGTTTCAGGGTTCAGGTTTAGTTTTTTCAGTGCTTTGTGAAGTAGGCTCATTTGTGAAGATGTGGCCTAGGACTTTGGGGGGAATAACAGTTAAGAAAACCAGTCATGAGAATACTAAAATAGCAAATCAGGGGGCGGGGTTGAGTTGGGGCATGTCACTAGGGGCGGTTGGGGGCCACCAATCTTTAGCTTAAAAGGCTAACGCTATTCCCGGTTTAGCTTCTTAGTGAGGCATCTTCAAGTATTACAGTGGATCATTTCTCGAAGTGTTCGAGTGGCACTGCTTCAACAACGATGGGCATGAAGCTGTGGTTTGCCCCGCAGATTTCAGAACATTGTCCGTAGAATACTCCAGGTCGAGAGGCAATAAAGGCTGTTTGGTTTAATCGTCCTGGGACTGCGTCTATTTTAACACCAAGGGACGGGACGGCTCAGGAGTGAAGGACGTCTTCAGCCGAGACGAGAACTCGGATCGGAGATTCTACAGGGATAACTATTCGGTGGTCTGTTTCTAGGAGGCGAAATTGGCCGGGCACTAAATCTTGGGTGGGGACTATATAAGAGTCAAAGCCTAAGTCTTCGTAATCGGTGTACTCGTAGCTTCAATATCATTGGTGGCCCATTGCTTTAATAGTAAGATGCGGGTCATTAATTTCGTCCATGAGATATAGGATTCGGAGGGAGGGGAGAGCAATAAGAATAAGGATAACTGCTGGGAGGACGGTTCAAACAATCTCGATTTCTTGAGAATCAAGGATATACTTGTTAGTGAGTTTGGTAGAGACTATCGCTACGATGATATAAAGCACTAGTGTGCTGATAAGAAGAACAATCATAAGAGCGTGGTCATGGAAATGAAGAAGTTCTTCTATTACAGGGGAGGCCGCGTCTTGGAATCCTAGTTGTGAGGGATGTGCCATTATAGCTAAGTGCTTAAGACACGCGGGGTTTTAACCCACAATTTTGCCTCGACAAGGCAATGTAATAGACTAGTTTTACTAGTGTCTTATGGAAGAAAGTGGCAGAGTGGTTATGCGGTTGGCTTGAAACCATCACATGGGGGTTCAATTCCTCCCTTTCTCGTTAGTTTGCTTGTACTTGAACAAATGCGGGCTCTTCAAATGTGTGGTAGGGTGGGGGACATCCATGCAGTCACTCTACGTTTGTTGAAGTTATTTCGATTGACGCTACTTCTCGTTTGGCGGCAAAAGCCTCTCAAAGAATAAATAGGAATATAATTACAGCTACTAAGGAGATAAGAGACCCAATTGAGGACACAGTGTTTCATAGTGTGTAGGCGTCCGGATAGTCAGAGTACCGTCGGGGCATTCCTGCGAGGCCTAGGAAATGCTGCGGGAAAAAGGTTAAATTTACACCGATAAATATAATTCCAAAGTGGATTTTAGTTCATGTGCTGTGGAGGGTATATCCCGTAAATAGTGGGAATCAGTGTACGAAAGCACCTATAATGGCAAAGACAGCTCCTATAGATAATACATAGTGAAAGTGGGCGACCACATAATAAGTGTCGTGGAGAACAATGTCTAATGAGGAATTAGCAAGGACAATGCCCGTGAGTCCCCCGACCGTAAATAGGAAAATAAACCCCAGGGCTCAAAGAAGCGGTGTTTCTCATTTAATTGAGCCGCCGTGTAGTGTGGCTAGTCAGCTAAATACTTTTACTCCGGTGGGGATGGCGATGATTATGGTGGCAGATGTAAAGTAGGCACGAGTGTCTACATCTATTCCGACAGTAAACATATGGTGGGCCCAAACGATGAATCCTAGGAGTCCGATGGCTATTATAGCTCAGACTATTCCTATATACCCGAAGGGTTCTTTTTTACCGGAATAGTATGCAACGATGTGGGAAATCATACCAAAGCCTGGGAGAATAAGAATATAGACCTCCGGGTGACCAAAGAATCAAAAGAGGTGTTGGTATAAAATTGGGTCCCCTCCGCCTGCCGGGTCAAAGAAAGTGGTGTTTAGATTTCGGTCCGTGAGTAACATAGTAATGCCTGCTGCTAGAACGGGGAGGGAAAGTAATAAAAGGACAGCAGTAACTAACACAGCTCAAACAAAAAGCGGGGTTTGATATTGAGAAATAGCTGGGGGCTTCATGTTAATAATGGTTGTGATAAAGTTAATGGCCCCTAAAATTGAGGAAATGCCAGCTAAATGAAGGGAGAAGATAGTTAAATCAACGGAGGCCCCTGCGTGGGCGAGGTTCCCGGCTAAAGGGGGGTAGACTGTCCATCCCGTACCGGCGCCAGCTTCAACCCCTGACGAAGCCAGGAGAAGGAGAAAGGACGGTGGGAGGAGTCAGAAGCTTATGTTATTTATTCGAGGGAATGCTATGTCTGGGGCCCCAATTATTAGAGGGATTAATCAGTTTCCAAAGCCCCCGATCATAATTGGTATGACTATAAAGAAAATCATAACGAAGGCATGGGCTGTTACGATTACGTTATAGATCTGGTCATCCCCTAGAAGAGCTCCGGGTTGGCTTAACTCTGCCCGGATCAAGAGGCTAAGGGCGGTGCCGACTATTCCGGCTCAGGCACCAAATACTAAATAAAGGGTGCCAATGTCTTTGTGGTTGGTTGAGAAAAATCATCGTGTGATTGCCACAGGTAGGGTGGCTGAGAGTTTTAGCGGTGGATTGTAGCTCCATGAACAGAGGTTTAAATCCTCTCCTTATCAAGCTCTGTGGTGTACCACACGTTAGATTGCAAATCTAAAGAAGTAGGCTAATAGCCTGCCGGGGCTTTCCCCCGCCTCGCTCCCCCCGGACGGCGGGGGAAAGTAGATGGATGCTCGCTGGATAGAGCGCTTAGCTGTTAACTAAGAATTTGTAGGATCGAGGCCTTCCCACCTAGAAAGGCTTTAGCTTAATTAAAGTGTCTGGGTTGCATTCAGAAGATGTGGGATAAAGTCCTGCAAGTTTTAACAAGGGCTGGGAGATTTTCACTCCCGCTTAGAGCTTTGAAGGTTCTGGGTCTTAATACTATCCTAAGCCCTTTTACAAGGTTAACATTGCAGTTACAGCTGGAGTGAGGGGAAGTAGGGCTAGGGCTATAATAGTAACAATCGAAAGGGGCAAGGTAATGATAGTAAAGTCAAGGCGTCATGGGGTTATAGCAGTTAAGGTATTGGGGTAAATAGTAAGGGCTATGGCATAACAGAGGCGTAGATAAAAGTAGAGACTAAGGAGGGCTGCTATGGCAGCTAGTGTGGCAGGTAGTGGAAGTTCTTGTTTTGTGAGTTCTTGTAAAATAAGTCATTTAGGCATAAATCCCGAGAGAGGAGGGAGGCCTCCTAGGGATAACAATACTAGAGCGGTTAGTGGGGCGAGAGCAGGGGATTTAGTTCAGGAAGTTGCTAGAGTGTTGATAGTTAAAGAGTTGTTGGCTTTTAGTGCAAGGAATGCTGAAGATGTTATGATGATGTACAGGAAAAGGCTAAGGAGTGTCAGGTAAGGTGCGAATTGTAAAATGAGCACTATTCACCCTAGGTGGGCGATTGAAGAGTATGCTAAAATTTTACGTAGCTGGGTTTGGTTAAGCCCTCCTCATCCTCCTACGAGGATTGATAGAAGGCCTAATGCGATAAGTAAGGAAGGGTCAATGGCTGGGGCTACTTGAATTATAAGTGCGAAAGGTGCTAGTTTTTGTCATGTTGACAGGATAAGTCCTGTAGTAAGTTCAAGTCCTTGAAGAACCTCTGGAAGTCAGAAGTGAACGGGCGCTAGTCCAAGTTTAAGTGCAAGGGCTAGTATTGCTGTTGTAGTTGCCAAGGGGTGGGATAGCTGGTGAATTTCTCATTCTCCTACTAGTCAGGCATTGGTAGTACTAGCAAATAGGATCATTGCTGCGGCGGTTGCTTGTGTTAAAAAATATTTGGTAGTAGCTTCAATTGCTCGAGGGTGATGTTGTTGTGCCATGATCGGAATAATAGCGAGTGTATTAATTTCTAGGCCTATTCATGCGAGAAGCCAATGTGAGCTGGCGAAGGTGAGGACTGTGCCTAAACCTAAGCTAGAAAGTAAGATGGTAAGTACGTAGGGGTTCATTAGTAAGGGAAGGATTTTAACCAACATATTTGGGGTATGGGCCCGAAAGCTTAATTAGCTGACCTTACTAGAAAGTGGTGTAGTGGAAGCACCAAGAGTTTTGATCTCTTGAGGATGGGTTCGAATCCCTTCTCTCTAGAATTGAGGGGACTTGAACCCCTATCAGCCACGCTATCAAGGTGGTCCTTAAGCATTCAGGCACAATTCCTTGGAATTAAAGTTGGGGAGGGAGGCCGGCTAGTGCAATAGGAAGCGCGAGGTGTCATAGGACAAGTGCTAGGGTTAATGGAAGGAAGCTTTTTCAAACTAAATGCATAAGTTGGTCGTATCGAAATCGTGGGTAGGAAGCTCGTACTCACAAAAACACAACGGAGAGTAGGGCAGCTTTCGTTATCAGATTTACGGCTGTTAATTCAGGGAAAGCAGGGATGTGGGATGCGCCTAGAAATAGGACGGCTGAAAGTGTATTTATTAGAAGAATATTAGCGTATTCAGCCAGGAAGAAGAGGGCGAATGGTCCTCCAGCGTATTCTACGTTGAATCCTGAAACTAATTCTGATTCTCCTTCTGTGAGGTCAAAAGGTGCACGGTTTGTTTCGGCCAAGGTAGAAATGTATCATATGGCGGTAAGGGGTCAGGCTGGTACTAGTAGTCAGATGCTTTCTTGAGCTACGTTGAAGGTTTGGAGTGTAAATCCTCCTGTGAAGATAATTACGCTAAGTAAGATTAGGCCTAGGCTGACTTCGTAGGAGATGGTTTGTGCTACTGCTCGTAGGGCCCCAATTAAGGCATATTTGGAGTTTGAAGCTCACCCAGAGCCCAAGATAGAATATACGGCAAGGCTAGAAAGTGCGAGGACAAACAGTACTCCTAGGTTCAGGTCTGTAATAGGGTAGGGGATGGGTATAGGGGCTCATAGTGTAAGTGCAAGTGTGAGGGCAAGTATAGGTGTAGCGAGAAATAGGAATGGGGAGGAGGTGGAGGGTCGAACTGGTTCTTTAATAAAGAGTTTTAGGCCGTCCGCGATAGGTTGAAGTAATCCATACGGGCCAACGATGTTGGGTCCTTTTCGAAGTTGCATATACCCAAGGACTTTTCGTTCGAGTAGGGTTAGGAAGGCAACTGCTAATAGAACAGGCACGATGTACGCAAGTGGATTAATAACGTGGGTAATTAGGGTGGTGATCATAGCTAAGGAGAGGGTTTGAACCTCTGAGAAAAAGGGCTTAGGCCTCTCGCAATTACCGGGCTCTGCCACCTTAGCGCGCCGTTCTTTTTGGCAATCTCGGTGTGCCCCCTTGTCTGTTTTAGTTGCCTTCATCAGGTGGGGGTGGGGCGTGCCTTAAGCATGGGCCCCTTCTTTCCGGTCCTTTCGTACTAGGAAACATCACTTCATAGATAGAAACTGACCTGGATTACTCCGGTCTGAACTCAGATCACGTAGGACTTTAATCGTTGAACAAACGAACCCTTAATAGCGGCTGCACCATTAGGATGTCCTGATCCAACATCGAGGTCGTAAACCCCCTCGTCGATAGGGACTCTGGGAGAGGATTGCGCTGTTATCCCTAGGGTAACTCGGTCCGTTGATCGGCGTTCGCCGGATCATTTTTGGTCAGAAATTCTGGTGCTTAGAGCTGTAGCTCTCGGCTGTGGGGGCAGTGCCCCCAGTCCACATGGGGGCTTTATTTTCCCCCGCGGTCGCCCCAACCAAAGACATATGGGCTAGGGGTCACTGCGTTTTTACTTGTTAATTTAAGTTTACTTGACGTGATCTGCCTGGTGTCTAAAGCTCCATAGGGTCTTCTCGTCTTATGTACTTATGCCCGCTTCTGCACGGGCAGATCAATTTCATTGACTTGGGAGAGGAGACAGCTAAGCCCTCGTGATGCCATTCATACAGGTCTTCATTTAAAAGACAAGTGATTGCGCTACCTTCGCACGGTCAAAATACCGCGGCCGTTAAACCCATAGTCACAGGGCAGGCGGGACCTCTTATGCTTTGATTTGCAAGAGGCGGATGTTTTTGGTAAACAGGCGAGGCTTGTGTTTGCCGAGTTCCTTCTCTTCCTTTGGGTCTTTCCCTGTGGGCACTCCTGTGTAGGGTTAACGATTAGTTGTGTAGGTTTTTCTCGGTGTTTACTCTGGCCTACAGTTCCCTCTTGGCTTGGGTTCGTTATTTGTCGGTGGGGGGTCCGGTCCGACTTACACATGTGCTGGGAGAGAGTTATTCTCTCTTATTACTCATTCTAGCATAATCTCTTCCATGGGGGCATGGAGCGGCTTAGTACGGTTAGGGGGGTGGGATTTCTTATCAGGATAAGAGGTTTATATCTGTCTGAGCTTTAACGCTTTCTGTGCAGGTGGCTGCTCTTAGGCCCACTGTAACAGGTTACCTTATTAATTATGATCCTTAGCCGCCTGTAAAGGTTGTGTCCTTGTTCAAAGGAGCTGTACCTCCTTTGATTAACTCTCTTGGTTTCTTTGGGACAAGGTTAGTTTTACCTTGGGGTCTTAAGAAAGCCAGGGGGCTGAACTTCTATTCATTTCCTAAGCAACCAGCTATAACTAGGCTCGATAGGTTTATCACCTCTACTCGGGGCTCGTCCCACTCTTTTGCCACAGAGACGGGTTGGCCCTATAATAGGCTGTCCCGGAGTAGCTCGTCTAGTTTCGGGGGCCTGAACTAAAGTTCTCTTTGCTCTGGTTTGCTGGCTAAATCATGATGCAAAAGGTACGAGATTTAATCTCTGCTTTTCTAGGCTTAAATGGGTTGTTTCAGTTCTCTTTCAGCTTTCCCTTGCGGTACTTTTTCTGTTGCTCAATTATCTCCTTTTCTGTCGCCCGTACTAAGGTGGAAAAATGGTTTGTTGACTTAATTTTAAGTTTTGTGGGGTTATATATGTTGTGGTGTTAGACCAAATGTGTTGGCTAGCTAGTCAGCTCAGGGTGACCCGATTTGCACGGATGTCTTCTCGGTGTAAGGGAGGTGCTTTCCTATTTTAGCTACACTCTGGTTATTCCAAGCGCACCTTCCGGTACACTTACCATGTTACGACTTGCCTCCCCTTTGTTTGGTTAACTTCTTAGTTAGAAGGATAAATTAAACTTGGGGAGAGTGACGGGCGGTGTGTGCGCGCCTCAGAGCCAGTTTCAAGAGAACTCTCTGTTTTCTGTTTACTGCTAAATCCACCTTCGGACGTTGGTTTCACAACGTGGTTCGTAGTGCTCTAATTTAGAGAATGTAGCCCATTTCTTCCCACCCCATGCGCTACACCTCGACCTGACGTTTTGGGTCTTACCCATTTTGCTTACTATCGGGCCTTCATAGGGTAAGCTGACGACGGTGGTATATAGGCGGGGAAAACAAGAGGTGGTGAGGTTGAACGGGGGTTATCGGTTCTAGAACAGGCTCCTCTAGGTGGGTCTGAGGCACCGCCAAGTCCTTTGGGTTTTAAGCTGGCGCTTGTAGTTCCCTGGCGGATATCAGTTGTATTTTTCTATCAAAGTTTACGGCTAGGCATAGTGGGGTATCTAATCCCAGTTTGTGTCGTAGCTGTCGTGGGTTCGGGTACAATTAAAGCTGCTTTCGCAGTAGGTCTTCGTGCCCCCAGGTGCGTATGACGGCTGAGGGGGTGTTCGGCTTTATTAAACATTTTTCCGTAACCACTCTTTACGCCGGTAGTTATCAACTAGGGCCTCTCGTATAACCGCGGTGGCTGGCACGAGTTTTACCGGCCCTCTTAACCTTAACTAAGTCAAGCTTTCGCTTATGGCTTAATATCTATCACTGCTGAGTTTCCTTGGGGGTGTGGCTTAGCAAGGCGTCTTGGGCTGCCTGGGCGCGCCTGATGCCGGCTCCTCGTCCCCGGGCAGGGGATTAAGGGCATCCTCACAGGAATGCGGAGACTTGCATGTGTAAGTTCAGTTAAAGCTGATAGTAAAGTCAGGACCAAGCCTTTGTGCCTGTGGGACTTTTTAGGGTCCATCTTAACAGCTTCAGTGTTATGCTTTAATTAAGCTACGCCAGCAGAGGGCCATGGTGCCGGGGGGGGGGTTTACCTAATAACCATCGGTGTAGGCATTATAAGGTTTTTTAAAGTTAATGTATACTTTATTTATGAGAGCTGGCCTGTTGAGTGTTGTTGCTTGATGTTATAAAGTGCATTAAGTTTATTAATGTAATATAAAAATATTAATGCTGATTTTAGATCTCCTGGTTTAGGGGTTTAACAGGAACATAAGGATCTTTCGGTGTAGGGGGGTAGGGGGGTTTACCGCGCGGAAGCCGGGGAGATAACACAGGTATTTGTGAAGAGAATATTAGACTTTATGCACTTGATATCCAAATATGTGATTCTTTATAGAATATCATTTCACCATGATACATGGGTTCTCTGGAATTCAAGATCCAGTTCGACCTTGTTAGATTTCTTTGCTTGCACTTGTATATGCAAGCTGAAAGGAAAAAAAAAAAAGGAGAACCCTATGCATATAAGAGAACGCCCGGCTTGGTGGGTAACGAACAATAAGATTGACACCATTAACCAGATGCTTTACATTCGGCTTTCAGGGGCTGGTTTCTTAAGGATAGCCCTCGACTTAGGAACCAAATGCCAGGAATAATTCACGAGATGTTACCTAATACGATATCTGCCCCTGACCATCAATAAGAGTATGCCTACTGATAAATCGTTGGTCGGTTCTTACTACATTAAGTAGGACTGATGCTGAAAGTTGGTGGGTAAAGACGGAGCCCGTGTTAGTTGGAGTTTTATTAATATAGCAATTGCCTAAGTTAAAACAACCTAGTTGGTTATTATCACGTGTTTAGCTTATGTAAATCTCCGGTTTATGCTGATATATGAGGGCTTAAATTCACTTATGTTGATAATACATATGATGTACTACTCATCATACAAGTATTGTATATATGGGTAAATACACAATATGCAATATTATACATAGATGTGTTATAACACTAATTTGTTGAGATACAACATTCATTATTGTACATATTAGGGGGCGT
>NW_019957717.1:0-1128 GCF_002910315.2 Salvelinus sp. IW2-2015 | reverse complement strand
ACACACACACACACACACACACACACACACACACACACACACACACACACACACACACACACACACACACACACACACACACACAGCCAGCAACATGGCCTGCTTTTTTATGCCCGTTTTGTGCCAACTCCTCCACCTTTACAAATACGATAAGAGCTGAGCCATAAGAACTCTTCCAGGGCTATGGTAATGGTTAACCAGATAATGATTTTTTGGGGGCGGGACTTGCAAAGAGACATCATTTTTTTCTCAACGTTTTTACCCCTCTCTGCTCGCTTGCCCCTCTCAACAAGTTACATTAATTTCTACAGGAGGCAAAATGGAGGGGACGTTCGATAAAGAGAAACCAGAGTTGGAATATAAAAATCCCAATGAACACCAAGGTAAATGACCTCTGAACATGGTCTCTATTCTGTGTTTTATAGTGAAATATCCAATTATTTCTCAGATGTACCACTGTTCTCTGGAAAAGGTTACTATCTTAGTCCTAGTATTAGTATGTCATAGTGTCCTTTTATTTGTTAACATTGGCTCTATTCATGCATATTCCTGCCAATGTATTTTGCTGCAAACTGGGTCACAAAGGACTTACTGATGGTTGATCTGTCCAAACAGATGTACCACTAAGATGATTGCAACTCAATAGGAACATGTATTTGGAAGACAATTTTACTGTAGATGTTCTCTGTTTGTGTCCAGACATAAGTCTGTTTGTGTCTCATACTGTATGTTTGTAGTCCCAGACACCATGTACTAACATGTACTAATCATCCTATACAATACTGTTTTCAATTCAACTTTTTCTTTCAAAAGCAGCTCAAACAATGTAAAAATGAACTATAGCCATTGAATTCTACCGTGCAAATATAGAGTGAGTTATAGGGAAATAATGCATGCTCTAGAATGCCCTTCAAGCCAATCAGAATGGAGTATTCAACAATGCCATGGTATAATATGTACTATCATCCTATACTTTGGTATGCTGATGGTTTATACAACTGCTGCTACATAGCTGCATTGGTTTTGCAGTCAATTTCTGACACAAATCATACAACAGCATAAACTACTGGAGCATTCAAATATGGAGAGAGTYTTGTTACCACAGCATAAACCAGTAATTGATSAAGT
>NW_019957716.1:110575-124361 GCF_002910315.2 Salvelinus sp. IW2-2015 | reverse complement strand
AACAAAAAAGAGAGAGATACACAACGCAATACATACTGGCTTACTCCGCACACATACCCACACAACAACACAATACATACTGCTTACTGCGCACACCATACACACACCAATACATTACTTGCTTACCTCGCCACACACACACACACAATACTAATGCTTATCGGCACGCACGCACACGTTGGCGCCCGGGAAGCTCGAGGTATCACCCAATAATACTGCTTAACTCGCCGCGCACGCACACACATCACACACACACACACACACACACAAAGGCACACCAATACATATTTGCTTACTCGCACATCATACAGACACAACACACGCAATCATACTGGCTTACTACGCACATTCACACACAATACATACTGCTTACTCGCCACAGCACGCACACATACACCCACTACACACACTGCCACCACACACAACCACATGTACACACACACACACACACACACACACACAGAGGCACACCACACACACAACACACACACACAACCCCCACACCACACACATGGCACACACACAACACACAACACACACACACACACACCACACACACCCACCAGCACACACACACACACACACACACAACACAACACACACACCAACAACACACACACACACACACACACACCAACACACAACCACAATGGTACACACACACATCATACTGTTTACTCGCGCACCCACACGCACTGCAAGACCAATACATAATACTTTTATTCGCACACATACACAGAAACCCAAAGGACATGCACTTTAAGATTTCATCATTGAAACTACACAATAATAATTGTTTTACATTTTTTTTTCAAATAATGTTACATACAGTACATATTATGGCATTATTATCATACAACACTGATACTACGAGTTTTTAACAATCACTCTTGTGGCACTATTTCAAGAACCTTGTGGTCATTTATCAAAACTCTCAAAAACAGTCATCACTTGTAACACAGCTGCGCAATGTTCCAAACATTGCATTGTGATTCATATCATTAAAGAAACCTTGGCACTGCAGAATCATTGGTTTTCCAACTAACTCATTTATATTGGAAATCACCATAGGACATTCATTTTAGATTCACCCCACACAGATACCGATAGTTTCACTGTGTAGTTGTTGCATCATTAAATATGTTATGTACAAAATAGGTGATACATGTTTCAATTATGCTACTACAGACGTCAAATACATCATGTAAAAGGACCTAGTATAGAGAATTAACTACAGACACAGTGGAATCATTTGAACACAATACAAAAATGTATTGATGAAATACAATACAGTTTTTCTCACGTCGGTTGGTGGCATTTTTCAAGGACCATCATCCCTAACATGTGCAAAATAATAAGTGCATTTCTCAGAACAATTTGTAACAAATGCAATATACAATAGATTATGTTCTAGAAGCTAGTCCAGTCATAAAAAATCCTTAGTACATTCTCAAAAGTAAATATTCATAGCAATGATCATGTCAGTGTCATCAGCAATGATAAGTCATCTGAGTAATTTGTTTCACGAAAAACAAGGGTCCCCCGTCAAAATTTTACGGCATGTTTGTCAATTACTGTGTACTATTTGACAGTATTCCTGATGTAAAACTTAGGCTACAGTTTGGATGACAGTTACATGTATTGAAAATGCACAAGCTGCACTTCTATGGTCATATATCATTTCAACAGTACTATTTACATATGTACTGTATGTGGGCTTATGATTTGAAAGACGACTGGACAACCCAGGGGCACAAGAGGGAAAAAAACTAATAGAAAGAAACACAGGAACCACCCTAAGGCACAACTTTGCCCGCAGCACTGTTGTGCTGTTGTCTACAGCATCCAGACGTTCTGTCTGTCGGCCAACATATTCCTCATCCACATCACAAGATTTTAGCCGGATATTTCCGCTTCCATGCAACGTTGAAAGACATCTTTTTGGAATGCCTTATCCATCCTGCAGGTGTCTACTGTGATGGTCCTCTACATGCTGGCATTCCATTGCAGCCAGGCAGGGTCATCTGTGTGTGTGGCTGCGATCGTACACCTTCCACCTCCATGCTAAAAAGAAACTCCTATTGGGTTAAGGAATGGTGAATAAAGTGGGAGGCATTCTTAATGAGCATCCTCGGGGTGGGTCACAAACAATTTTCCTTATGATGTTTGATCGATGCGCAACTCCACAATTATACAAATGACCACAATACCTTTGGCAAGATCCTCTCTAAAACAGACCCTCTATCATCAGGGATGACGAGCCCTGTAGGAGAGTCTCATAAAAAGTTGAGTAGAATGCTGGGTGTTGTATGGCCCTATAAGGGGGATATGGGTTTAGGGACACAATGTCCGAAATGCAGCACACAGCTCGCTATAAGTAAGCATCCTGTGACCGATGATATTCCGACCGCCGCCTTCTGCATTTGGTCAGGTTGAAGCCAGCCTCATCCATGGTATACAAAGTCTGTGAGAGGGTTCACTTGATTCCAACTCCATTATACGCTAATAGTCCCGAGAAAACACGTTGAATTTGTTTTGGTAAGGCAAGATGACAATAAAATTGTACATATATTGCATGTTCTTCGACAGCAATGGAAATGTGTAAGCAGTTTATGCTTACTTGTAGTATGTATGCACTTAAAATGTTGCTGTAAAGTAGTTATAGATTATATGTTTTACTGTACATACTGGTACCTGTAGCTCCTTAACTCTGTCTCAATTCCTTTGGATGGTACACAGTAAAGCTGTTTCATACTCATTTTGGTTTCTATGCAGCACCCTGTCGATGGTTCTATAATCGGTCCTTTGGTATTTCCTGAGTCTCATGGCATTGTTCCTGCTCGTACATGGTTGCAAATCACCTCCTCCTGTTGAGGCTGTGAAAAGGCGGTTTCTGCCACCGGTTTTTTGAGGTAATCTTCAGTCCTATGTGGGAAAAATGGCAATGAATCGCATCGCGACACTTTCACATAAGACACAAACTAAACAAAGCATAAAGGAGAAAGAAGAAGTAATATAAGATAACGAAAGCTATATATCTATATCTAAGAACTATAAAAAAGAACAACTAATTAATAGGAAAATACTATATTAACAAAGCTATCCCTAAAAATAGAACAAATTAATTAATAATATAATATAACTAAGTAGACAAAATACTATTGATAAATATAAATAACACTAACAAAAATAAAAATGTATACTAAATAATAATATTATATTAACGTAACAAAACAGTTATACCCCTACATAAAATTAAAGACTACATACTCGAAGAATAAGAACAAAAAAAAATAAGAACTATAGTAAAGAAAAATCTGAAGATAAGAAAATAGACTATACTAAGAATCTAGATCTAAACACATAAATCAATAAACTATATACTATACTAACAAAAGTCGTGATAACTTCATCGATCCTTTTATCTCCATCTCTGTTCCTTTTCCTTCACCGTTTTCTCTATCCCGGTAGTCTCCCCTTGGGTCTTTCCAGGCTCCGCAATATAAACTGCCTATAAGAAATACATACTAGCACCTTAACATGCAACAGCCACTCTGGCTATGTTTTAGACAGATATAAAATGTTGTGTTCGCAAGTTTTTGTCTATGTGAAAGTGTGCGATGCAATCATTGGCATTTTTCGCCACGATAGGAGCAAGATTACCTAACCGGTGGCAGAGAACGCCTTTTACAACTTTCAAACAGGAGGAGGCTATGTTGACCATGGTACGAGCAAACATGCCATGAGACTCAGGGAAATATCAAAGGACGCATTATAGAACCATCGACAGGGTGGCTTGCATAGAACCAGTGAGTATGAAACAGCTGTACTGTGTACCATTCCCCGGGACCGAGCAGGGGGTAGGGACGTAGGGTACCCGTTGTACAGGTGAACTTATCTAGTGTAACTATGTTAACAGCAACATTATAGTGATACATAACTACGGTAGCAATAAATTGCCAATTTTCATTGGGGCTTGTGGGAGGAAATGCTATGTAATTTTATGTCTCTTCCTTACAAAAATTCACTGGGTGTGTTCTGGATGATAGCGTATCTGGAGTTGGATCAGTGACCTCTAATTTGTTACTGGATGAGGTGGTTAACTGGACCAATGAGACGGGGGGTCGGACTTATGTCACGAGAGTATAGCAGATGAGTGCTGCATCGGAGTGGTCTACTATCCCTTAAGGGCAAACCCCGAATTTTAAATTTTGAGACTTTACAGGGCTTCTATCTGATGATGAGAGGGGTTGTTTAGAGGTTTTGAAGTTATATGTGGTCATTTGTGATATGTGAGTTTCCCCTGATCACTCATAAGGAAAATGGTTGTGACCCACGAGGATGCTCTAGAATTCTCATTTTCAATTCTAACCGCAATTGAGATTTTTCAGCATGGAGTGAAGGTGTAGATAGTCCACCAACAACAGATGACTTGTGGTGCCATGGATGGATGTGAGGAAGTCGACAGTAGAACTGAGGGATGGGATAAGGATAAAGATTCTTTCCAGTTGCTTGGAAGGGATATGGTGTGTTGGATGGATGAATAGTGGGCGAAGACGGAAGTTGGATGTGTAGAGACGAAAAGTGCTGGGAAGTTTCTTAGGGGGTGGTTTCATGTGTTCTTTTATTGTAGTTTTTTTTACCTTTTGTGCCTTGGGTTGATATTTAATATAATAAGTATAGAGTATGTTGAAATTGTAATATTAGAAGTGGCCTGGTCTTTCCATACAGTAAATGTATGCAAGTAGCTAAGTTTAAGGTAATCTGTAAAGTAAAGTACTGAAAGCCTAATTTTGAGACTTGTTGGAATAAATGATTTATTCGTGAAAGAATTTTTGGAAGAATATGATTTTGAGAGATTAAAGATTTTTTATGATGATAGTTTGACATTATTGTATATTAGTTGTACAAATTGTTGAAAAATGGCTTTTGATGTTGGTATGTTGGAAGGTAGAAAATGTATGTATTCTAAAATTCATTGTATTTTGTTAATGATATGTGTATGTTTCTATTAGTTTTTAGGATGTATTACGTTATTGACTGTTACTATGTATAAATTTAATGATGTGAAAACTAAGTGAACTATCGGATTTGTGTGTGGTGTCTAAATGACTGTTAATTAGTATTATATGTTTGACATGTTCGCAGTTGGTTTCTTTATGATATGTAAATGCTGTTTTGGAAATTGAGCCTGGTTAGTGATGAGTTTTGAGAGTTTTGGATGAAAGTTTGAAATGTAGTGCAAAATGATTGTGAGTAGTTAGTGTAGTTATGACATAATATTAGTATTAAATGTAAACATATTGTAGTTTAATGATGAATTAAGGTGTTTGGGTTTGGGTGTAGTGTGGAATAGTAGTATGTATATGGTTTGCCGGCGTGTGTGTGGCGAGTAAACAGATGGTTTGGTAGTGTGTGGTGTAGTGGTGTGTGAGATGTTGATAATTGTTTAATGGGTATAATGTGATGGATATATAGGTGTGTGGTGGTGTGAGTGTGTATGTGTAGGTGATGTATGTGTGTTGTAGTGTATTGGGTTAGTGGTGGTGTTGGTGGTGTTGTGGTGTTTATTGGTATGAGTGTGAAATGTAAAATTAGTATTTGTGTGTGTTTATTGATGGGAGGATTTGTGAGTTGTTGTTGTGTGTGTGTGTGTGTGTTGTGTTGTGTTGTGTTGTGTGTTGTGTGGTGTGTGTGTGATGATGTTGTGTGTGTGTGTGGTATGGTTGGTGTGTGTGTTGTGTGTGGTGTGGTGCGTGGCGTGCGTATGTATTGAGTGTTGTTGCGAGTAAGCAATAATGTTTGGTGTTGTGTGTGTTGTGCGAGTACGCCTAATGTAATTGTGTGGCTTGTGTGTGTGTGATGTGTGTGTGTGTGTGTGTGCGTGCGCAGCGGATAAAGCAGTATGTAATTGGTGTGTGTGTGGTGCGTGCCGAGTAAGGCATTATGTATTGGTGTGTGTGTGTGTGCGAGGTAAAGTATGTATTGGTGTGTGTGTTGTGTCGAGTAAGCAAGTATGTATTGGTGTGTGTGTGTGTTATAGTGTGCGATGTTGTTAAGCAGTATGTATTGGTGTGTATCTAAACCCAGAAGTATTACAGTATATCTGCCTATATACACAGTAACAGTTGCACTGTACCATTGGTGGACATACCTGTTCTCTTTCGAAACGTTTGAATTATTGAGGACACGGTTGATCTACCATTATTCGGCTGCAACCCTTCGACGCCTCAGCCATTGTAAGGCCATGATTTGACAACATGTGCTACAATAAGTGGCGCTTATCGTCATTCAGATATGCGCCTATGTCTTCTCTGCCTCTTCCTCTGTTTTGCCTTCCACGCCGCATCCTTGCTCCTCTTCTTCCTCTCTCTTGGCACTGTTGACCCTGTTCGTTTCCTGGTCCATCGATTATTGGAAAATTGCAGACTCTGTTGTTGTGGTTCTGTCTATTATATGCTTGCCAATTGATTCTTCATGATATCACTTATGAGCAATTTAGACAAACTGGTTGATATGTTGGTTGAACTAACACTTTACATTCCTTCATGAGTGAGGATCCAAAATTTCAGCTGCAGACATTCATCAATTCACGTTTTGTAAAAAGGTCTAATAGAAATGTGTAAAACTGATGCTTGACAGTTTATGACAAAAGTTCAACAATTTTGCATGTTAATGGCTTTATGCAAGGAACTAATGCCTAGATGTTTTTGAGGGGTAAAGACCTATTCAACAGAGAACCATTGCTACTATATTTGATCAACATGACATTGAGCAATTGATAATGTGGAAAAAGCTAGACACTTGTACATTATCAATTGCATTTGTTCCAAAGGAATAAGAAATTGCTTTAATGATGTGCACAGTGACTAGATGATTTGGAATTAGGACAAGTAGTATCAAGAATTGCACTTGATCTAGAAATGGCACCCAAAGCGACTGAGAAGAAACTGTAAATCACAACATAGGTTAATTTTGAATTCAAAGCAAAAATAATTAGCTACAAAAAAGAAACAAAAAACGTTAAGGTCAACTGCAAGTTGTTCCCTCACCTGGTTACTGTAAAAAGCAAAACAAAAGATTGATTACTGTACTTCATATATTTCCATCAACCCTGTCTTGTGGATTTTGGCCAGCAGGTTTTCATCCACATCACAATGGATGTTTTCATTAGCCAAACATCTTGGGGAAGAATCTTTTAGTCATGGGAATCCAGGCCGACCAACTGCGTCTGGCCGTGATGTCCATGCATTGCGTCATCCATGGGCCTGGAGAAGGGTGCTTGTTCGGTGATGCGCCTATCATATACCTTCCACCATCCATGTGGAGAAAATTCCCTCAACTTGGGTTTAAGGAAAGGAGAGTATGGGGGTAAGCACAGGGTGGTAAATTTGGTGGATGGGCCTGAGAACCCAATGCTTGCACCATTTGAGCATGGTCGGAACCTGACATTACCCCAACAATGACATAGGTTCATGCCCATAGCTCTACACGACGCTGAAATTTAGCTCATCAAGGACGGTTAAACATTCGAACAGGATCAATGTGGCTGCCTGCAACTCAATATATAGAGATATAATAGAGTAGAGAGCTTTAGATGTTGTTCGACCAAACATTAGAACAGGCAAGATGCGTAATCTAAGCAACTTTTGACCGTGGTATGATTGTTGATGCCCAACCACACATGGTGATTCCAGCATCTCAGAAACAGCTGCCTTCCTGGGATTTTTACGCACTACAGTCTCTAGAGTTTACAGAAAAGGGTGCGGTAAAGAAAACACATTCAGTGAGCGGCAGTTCTGTGGGCAAAACCCCCTTGTTAATGAGAGAGGTCAGAAGAGAATGTCCAGACTCATTCAAGCTAACAGAAYGGCTACAAACGCTCAAAAAACAGCTGTTTAAAACAGTGGTGTGCAGAAGGTCATCTCTTAACATACAACACCGTGAATAATTCAGGCTGTTGTGGAGGCAAAAGGGGGTCCTACCCAGTACTAGATAGATGTACCTAATCAAGTGGCCGGTGAGTGTACAGTAATGTCAAATCTGAAAACATAGTCTGGAAAAGTGGTACATGGGACCATAGAAACAGTGTATGATAAAGAATGATGATGAAATATTACATCCATAGATAATGTAGTCCAATTGGTTCATGTTCCACGGTAATTGGCGTCAATGGATCTAGTTATCCTGAAACTTTCATGATCTAAACATGGAATATTGTTTGTCAGTTTCCGTAAAACTATGCATTAAGAGTAATGCAACAGTTACTTATCATTTTGAGCAGTTGTATCAATTGATAGTTAGATCATTGTAATGAAATGAATAGACAGTCATCTCAGATGTAATGTGTGAATTGCATTTTGAAATGGTAATACTTTGATGTTAAGTTGTGTCATTTTGAACAGGTGATTTTAGTTCAATGAACAAATGATCTTAGCTTTATGTGTATTGTATCCAAGCAATTGGAAAAAGTGTTAGAGTTTTGAAAAATTTGCATTTTGATCATTGGTTGTGAGTTTTGTGTCTAGAGTTTTGAAAAATGACATCAAGGTTCTGAAATTAGTGCCAAAGTGATTGTAAAAAACTGTAACATACAGTCCTGCATACTTACTTACCATAGCCTTTTGTGAACACACCCCTACAAAATTGCCTACACACACCCTTACAAAACTGCCTACACACACCCCTACAAAACTGCTTACACACACCCCTCCACTTGTGCACAAACCTGACCCCAGAGGATAGTTATGTTGACACATGGAAAAGTCATTGGCTTTGGTTGTGCATCTGAGCAGTAAAAACCATTGTGTTCCGTTTGCTATTCCTCAGAAGGTGCTGATACGCCTGTGACCTTTAGAGGACGAAAGTGATTTGTCCAGCCAAAGAGACTGTCTGTCCAAYTCCACTTTCTAGAAGACCTGTTACACCCACTCATCCTTCTTTATGTCAGACGTTTCATCATCTAGGGAGGCAAAGTYCCAATAAGAGTACTGCCTGTCTGCAGTGGAGGAACACATGTTTCTTACAAGGTTGTGAAGCACCTTTGAATAACACATCGCCAACAGAAGTCTGGGAAGGAAAATAATGTGTGTGAATGCTGTCTGCTCGCTGTTATGTTCACTCAATAAAATGTTGGGTTAAAAACAACCCAATTTGAGCTATTTGGTAACCCAGCACTGGGTAAATATTGGACAGAACCCACGCTGGGTTATTTTGACCAAGCCCGTTGGGTTGTGTGAATAACCCAACATGTTGGGTTGATGGAATTCCTTTAACCATCAGTTGGGTTGTTATGTACTTTCATGCTGGGATGACCTAGCAGCTGGGTCTTTTTCAATGTAACCCTTAGGTGTGCCTTATTAGGGACCTAGCTTTCAGATAGTTATTTTTGCCCACCCGTGAGAGTAAATGTAATTCCTATTCATCATGTTAAGTTTTTGTGCATTACAAATTWAAAAAAATATTGCATTTTTCTTTACATTACATATTCTAATATAATTATAACATTATTATTTACATATTGTAACAAAGTYTTAATTATCCCAACATTGGGATTTACATATGCTTTCAAGGAACTCAAACAGTTGTGTAAGCCTCATTGAAGCTTCAAAACTGTCAGTGTTCAACCTTAACATATGTTAACAATACAACAGAACAGGTGAACCGTAATGACACTGAAGTATCTGAACTATCCAGAGATAGAGAGAGAGACGTGGGTGGTTTGGTTCATCTACTGTTACTTGTATGTGAAGGTCTCAGGTGGAGAGTGTGTGTGTATGTGTGTCTGTTTGTGGTGTGCGTGTGTGGGGTGTTGTGTGTGTGTGTGTGTGTGTGTGTGTGTGGTTGTGTGTGTGTGTGTGTGTGTGTGTGTGTTGGTGTGTGTGTGTGTGTGTGCGTGTGTGCGTGTGTGCGTGTGTGCTGTGTGGCGTGTGTGCGTGTTGTGGCGTGTGTGCGTGTGTGCGTGTGTGCGTGGTGTGCGTGGAGGGAGGTTGGATGATGGATGGAGTGATCTCATGTGGTCTCTCACCAAGATTCTCAAATACTTATCCATGCGCTGCGTGTTACAGCAGGGGATTCCTACACCCTGATCATTTCTCTGTACAGTACAGTATTACACAGATCAGCATGCTCTACTGGAGTCCTCTTACATAGACCAAATATCTCATCTACATCGAAATAACTAAACCAGCTAAGCTTCAAACACCACGGCTAGAAATTGTTGTTATATTACTCACAAGCAGCTGTTTCAGGGAGACCCTCAGATGCATGGTATTGTCTGTATAAGGAGCTCTTTAAACACACACAGGTGCAGCTACTTTAGATGCTGCCAATGAATTCACGCTGAGTCCCTGAAAAACCTGGCAATAGCGTGACACTGGGAGAGATACCCACACATTACACATTCTCATGTTGCAGCTGCGTCTGCTGAATTGGGTCTCCCAGAGTCCACGTCGTACACATCAACCGCCTACCGTTTTATCCGAGGACGCCGAATAATGTTTTCAGTGAAACACAGACTGAAATAAGCGTTTGGATTGGTGGGACGGGATTTGACGGGAGAGTGAAATGGAAAAGGAATGTTGTCTTCTAACAGATAGTGTTCTGTGTGTGTTGCTATACTAAAAACTGCTTTAGAATCAGATTGTGCATAGGGACCCAGCCTACCTCCAGAGGGACTATTGGGTAGGTGCACGCGTGTGCACTCAACTGTGGCCTGTGCCTGTGCCTGTGCACATTGCTCCAAGGAGCTGGGCGCTGTGTTCACGTGTGGATGAGATGGGCAGCAGCTGTGTGGAGGAGAGAAGAGGAGAGTGGTGCTCAGGTGGTGGGTAGTGCGGCTGATCATCACACCGTTGGGTCTGCTAATGAGGGGACCTCGGTGAGCACACAGGCTGGACAGGCTGCTCTGACCCCATACCAGAGCAATCCTTACCCAGGTTTTCAGCAGGCCTAGGCCCCTAGCACAGGCCAGAGTACCAGGGCCGTCTAAACGAGAGATTGGTCAGCCACGGAAGATCCATTTTATGGACATAGATGCCTCACTGAACTCAGGAAATTGCCCAAATATCTGTTCATCGCCCACTACCTCAGTCACTTATATAATATACTCACAAACAGGGCTATTACTCTTCATATAATGATTGTACTGTATCATTGTCCATGGACACCAATTAAACAATCTACATAAAACATCTTCCGCTTTATGAAAGCATTCCCCAAGAGTACAAGGTTGCCAACTTTGTTTTAACGTGAATCATGACATTATTTTGTTATTTGGCGGGAAAAGTGGTTGACTGAGCGTCATGCAAGGCCTTGAGATTGCTAACTTACAACATAAGAAGGGCTCCATTCAGTTTCAAAGCTCTCTGACACAAAGACTCAGAATTAACCTCACAAAGCTTGAGAGTGCAAAATGGGTGAAGACAAGAACAAAAAACAATTGGTCTTTGAAGACAGAAGAATTCCACTGACAGGAGAAGACAAACATAATTTGCTTAAACAAATCCAATGCTTTTTTAATGAGAGTGTAAAATATATTTGGAAATAGCCCCACAAAACCCATTCTCCGATCCCAAGCGGAAAACATTTTAAATAAACATTTCACCAAGTCAGACTAATTGCACATGCCCGCTGCTGTATCTCAGTGTTTCAAAACAACCCTCCTCTCCTGCTCCTATGAAGTTACTAAACTAACAAGCATCCAACAACAGAACATGTTTGCATATGCTATCCCAACTCAGAGACTGTGCCAAGAAAGAAAGGGAAAGGCACGTATTTTGGTCAGCCTCGCATATGTTAACATTAAGGCATTCAAATTAACATTAGACGCAAATATCTTTTGCAATTTCAATTAACTGAAATAATGAGAGAGAGGTAGAGAGAGAGTGATAGATAGATAGATAGAGTGATAGAGTGATAGGGATAGATAGATAGAGAGTGCAGGAGGGAGGGAGGGAGGGAGGGAGGGAGGGAGGAGGAGGGAGGGAGGGAGGGAGGGAGGGAGGGAGGGAGGGAGGGAGGGAGGGAGGGAGGGAGGAGGGAGGGGGACTGACAGCTGTGTGCTTCCATCCTCTGGCTCTTGGCAATAGAAGGTCATAGATTGAGGTGGCCAGGGAGCCACTCCAACACCTCCATACACAAACAGCTCCATGCTATATAACAATATACACTCTACATCTGTGCTGCCCCACGTCAACAGGAAGGGGGGGTGAACGAGGGGTGAGAGTGAGAGAGGGAAAAAGAGGGAGACAGACAGTGCAGAACAAAGAGAGTGGAGGGAAATAGAAAATAAAAGATGCCTTGGTTAGATGATGTATGGAGAAACAGAGACAGAGCGAATGCAACATATAAGGGTGCATGTATTTTGAGAATAGTGTCTTCCATCGTGTTGACAGGGAACTCATTCTAGTACTGATGAAAAATGCTGCTGTACCTTTTTCTGATCATACAGCTCACTTCTATATATATATATATATATCTAATATAATATTTTGCAGATGATACTACAATTATGCAGGCAACGACAATCGGTTCAACAGGTACAGCATTCTTTACAAGGAGATTTGGAGAATATTAGGGAGTGGTTTGCCAAAACAAACTTGTTTTAAACACAAGAAACCAAAGTTATGTTGGTCTGTTCCACTAGAAAAGGCCAAAACAGCATGGATACAATTAAGTATGGGAGGAGTAAAATTGAAGAAGTGGCAGAAACAAACTATTGGGAGTGCAGCTAGACAAACTGCTTTATCATGGTCGTCTCAAATAACTAATCTATGTAAAAAAAAAAATATTAAAACAGCATGCATAATCAGAAGGATAGCTAAATATTTACCAGCAAAAATTATTCAGCCAATAACACAAGACATTAATTGAGAGTCAGGTGAACTACTGTTCTGTGGTCTGGGGAAATCACCATCAAGTGAAGTTAGGAGGCTGCAGAATGCACAGAAAAAGCAGCAAGATGTTTTAAGGTGGAATATGGTTTCTTCTGTTGCAGTCATGCGCAGTGTTCTTGGTTGGTCCTCATTGATAAACAATTGAAAGGAAATGCTTATTTTATTCATAATATACATCATTTAAAACGGCCAAAGTTCTATTCAACAATGGTTTGCAGTTGGTAGAGAAGACATTCTGTAAATAATAGGAATAGATTGTCCACCATCTATGCGTTGTCAGCACAGAAAGAGAAATAGGCAAGAACATTTCGATTTACAGCAATAAAGAAATGGAATAAATTAACTGAGCAAACCAGAAACCTTTCAATATATACATTTAACCATTATTTTTAAAACAATTTAAATATAATACATAGAAATTTTGTGGGACTAACGTAGATGAAGAATCAATATTTTTTTAGATTGAGTATTTATTGGGTCATTATGTTAGTTATATTATGTATGTTTGTAATAGTGTGTTATATGTGGAAATGTGTTCGTGTTATAAATTGTATTTGAATGTTTAATGGACTCTTGGAAGATTAGTCCAAATGCAGACTAAAAAGATCCAATAAAATCAAAATCAAACAGGTAGGCACACTCTTATTGATCAAATCAAATGGAAATCAATAGCCTCAACGACTACCATTGTGCTCCTGATTCTGCCGCGTGGCTGTGTTGTGCGTGAGATTGAAACATCAGAAGACACCGTCCACAAAGTACCTCTTCCTCACCTCATATCCTCTTTTACTCCCACTTTAAAGATGAAGACTTTGCCGGGATTAGGTGTGGCTCTCAGAGCATCTTGTCTTTAAATGGATGACCCTTGACTTCTGTCATCAATAGCTGAG
>NW_019957716.1:101550-104087 GCF_002910315.2 Salvelinus sp. IW2-2015 | reverse complement strand
GGGAGAGAGGGAGAGGCTCAGACAGAGAGACAGACGGACAGAGATATAGACAGGCAGAGAGAGACAGACAGACAGACAGATGTGGCTAGACAGATACATTGATAGCTACATTGATAGATACTGTAGTAGATACAGGAAGATTGATAGATAGAGCTAAATGCTACTAGGAAACCATTTCCCTATCAGTGGCGTGTATTCATCGGTGCCAAGGGAAGCCAGGATTCCCCCCAAAAATGTACCAATAAAAAAACTAAGAAACGTATAAAATAATTTATCTTTCACCTCTCTGTGTTTCATAACTGTCCTTAAAATTTCACAAGTGGCTGAATGTATCTCACCAGAGAAAGCATCAGAGTGAGGGAAATCTAGCTGATGCTGTTGAACTCAATAGCAAGGGAAGCCAGTGAGCATTTGGCATCCCTTGATATTAAAAAAAATAATGAATAGCCAATCAGCGATGAACTAAACAGAATGAGCTCAACTGCAAATGGTCCTGGTGCAGCAAAAAAAAAAGGGGGTCAAGGGAAGCCAGTTTGGATTTGGCTTCAAACCAGTCACATCACATCAAAAGCAAAACGTAATTTAAAGAATGAATGTGAATTGTTGCATCTTGTTATGTCATTGTCCTCCTGTGGCTAGCTAGCTACAGCAGCTAAAAGCATCCCTTTCCTAAATTAGCCATGGATGGAGATGGGGATTTGGACTTGGTGTAACGGCCAATGATTGTAAAGGCGATTCTGATCCAACAATAAATTCATACATTGTGCCCCTGGCCTGGGAGGATGGAAGTTCAATATGAAGCTAGATGTAGTAGGCTAAAGTTAACTAGCTAGCTGGCTCATTGTTGCCCATGAAAGTAAGTTAGGCTAGTTAGTCGACTTTAGGACAACAAAAACGAAAAGTGTGTAGGCAACATGAAAGAGAGTATGGTATTGGTGTTCCTCCACAAATAGGGGGAGTCAACATGTTTTTTATACTTGCGCACACACACACACACAGACACGCACACACACACACACATACGCATACATACTCTCACTCATACACACACATTCACTTACATACTTTCACACACACACACACACACACACACACACACACACNTCGGGCGTTTTATTGGGAAAATTTTTTTTTCCATTAATCCCGGGTTTTTCCGATCTAGCCAGGTATCGGCTAACTGCTCTGCGTGCATTTATTTTGGTGTTTTATGTGTACATGGAGGATATTTTTACAGAATTTTGGCATGCCAGACGTATCATTTGGTGTTTGTCCCATTTTGTGAATTCTTGTTGGTGACAGCGGACCCCAGACCTTCACAACCATAAAGGCAATGGTTCTATTAAATGATTCAAGTAATTTAGCCAGATCGTAATTGCGTTATGTCGAATTTTATGTTATTTTGATGGCATAGAAGGCCCTTTCTTGCCTTGTCTCTCAGATCGTTCACAGCTTTTGTGAAGATTACCTGTGGCGCTGATGTTCAGGCTGAAGTATGTATAGTTTTTGTGTGCTCTAGGGCAACGGTGTCTAGATGGAATTTGTCTCTCTCTCTCTCTCTCTCTCTTTCTCTCTCTCTCTCCCTCACTCTCAATTTTCAATTCAATTAAATTTGCTTTATTGGCATGACGTAACAATGTACATATTGCCAAAGCTTATTTTTGGATATTTACAATAAAAAAAAAAAAATGAGAATCAAAATTGTCAACGGGACAACAGTAACAACAATAACCAAGTGTCAAAATAACCATACATTCAACAATAACATTAAACATACAGTAGAGTACATGTGCAGGTTGATTGGTTTGTCAGACACTGTCCCTCAACTTATGGCAGGCAGCAATGTAGTGCGCTGCCAACCCACAGCTCTCTGCGTCCTCCCCCAACAGGACTGGTAGCCTACTCTCATCAGAGAGGTCTTTGAAACCTTGAATAAGAGTTTCAAATTTGGGGAAATGACACTCTCTAATTGTTTTATATTTTTGACATTTTGTCAGGAAATTCAGCTCCGTCTCAGGTTCTACTGTTGTGCAGTGGTTGCACAGCCTTTCCTCTACAGGGAGCCAGGTTTTCCTGTGTCTACCCTTCTCGATGGCAAGGCTGTGCTCACTGAGCCTGCCTGTACTGAGCCRGTTACTTGATCAGTAACCATGGTCAAATATTTAGCCACAGTGTACTGTCGATTTAGGSCCAGATAGCRCTGCATTTTGCTTTGTGTTTGTGCTTGTGTTTCCCAATAAGCAATATAGTTTTGTTTTGACTGTGTTGTAATTTGGTTTATCCTGATTGATTGAATCTAGGATAACGGTGTCTAGATGGAATTTGTATTCGTGGACCTTTTTTGGAACACCATTATTTTTGTCTGCCTGAGATTTACTGTCAGGGCCCATCAGTTTTGTGCGATGTTTTGGTATAAATCCAATTTGGCTTTTACTCAAGACATTGTGCTTATTAAGGAAGTTTAGAACTCTTACATTTATAATACTACAGAAAACCTTCCCCAGGTTACTGTTCACACAAATGCCTCTGTAATTGTTAGC
>NW_019957716.1:84987-96509 GCF_002910315.2 Salvelinus sp. IW2-2015 | reverse complement strand
TCCCAATCTGCAGAAGATCTAGGTGTGCAGAAGATCTCCTCAACAACGCAGGAGAAGACTTTGCCTGTTTTTGTTAGTTGTTTGTCAATTAGGGTGTGCAAGGGCAATAGGTGGTCTGTCATATGGTAATTTGGTCAAAAAGACAATTTGACATTTACTCAGTACATTGTTTTCACTGAGGAATTGTACTAGTCTGCTGTTAATGATAATGCAGAGGATTTTCTCAAGTTGCTGTTGACGCATATCCCACGGTAGTTATTGGGGTCAAATTTGCCTCCATTTTTGTGGATTGGGGTGATCGGTCCTTGGTTCCAAGAGCTGAGGATGATGTTAAATAATTTAAGTATAGCCAAATGGAATTTGTGGTCTGTATATTTTATCATTTCTTTGTGGATAGCATCAACACCACAGGCCTTTTTGGTGTGGAGGGTTTGTAATTTGTCCTGTAGTTCAGTCAATGGAAATGGAGAACCCAGTGGGTTCTGGTAGTCTTTAATAGTTGATTATAAGATTTGTATTTGATTATGTACGCCATCCCATCTGGTTTGTGCTTAGTTGGACTATCATTTGTTTTTCAACAACATGACCCAACACACCAGGCTGTGTAAGGCTATTTGACCAAGAAGGAGAGTGATGGAGTGCTGCATCAGATGACCTGGCCTCCACAATCACCTGACCTCAACCCAATTGAGATGGTTTGGGATGAGTTGGACTGCGTGAAGGAAACGTAGCCAACAAGTGCTCAGTGTATGTGGGAACTCCTTCAAGACTGTTGGAAAAGCATTCCAGGTGAAGCTGATTGAGAGAATGCCAAGAGTGTGCAAAGCTGTCATCAAGGCAATTTTTTATTTCATTTCATTTAACCTTCCTTTATTCAACTAGGCAAGTCAGTTAAGAGCAAATTCTTATTTACATGACAGCCTACCAAAAGGCAAAAGGCCTTCTGCGGGGACAGGGGCAGGATTAAAAATGTAAAATAAATAAAATATAAATATAGGACAAAACACATCAACACAAGAGAGACAACACAACACTACATAAAGAGAGACCTAAGACAACAGCATAGCAAGGCAGCAACACATGACGCAGTCCAACTCATCCCAAACCATGGTAGCAACACATGGTAGCAACACAACATAACAACAACATGATAGCAACACAACATGGTAGCAGCACATAACATGGTTCAAACCTTATTGGGCACAACAACAGCACGAAGGGCAAGAAGGTAGAGACAACATACATCACACAAACCAGCCACAACTGTCAGTAAGAGTGTCCATGATTGAGTCTTTGAATGAAGCCACTGAGATTAAACTGTCCAAGGGGTTGCTACTATAAGAATCTCAAATAATTAATATATTTGATTTGTTTAACACTTTTTTGGTTACTACATGATTCCATATGTGTTATTTCATAGTTTTGATGTCTTCACTAATTATCTAAAATGTTGAAAATAGTAAAAATAAAGAAAAACGCTGGAATGAGTAGGTGTGTCCAAACTTTTGACTGGTGCTGTATATGTTTTTGCTGTTCGTTCTTTGTTATAGCGACAAAAAGACTGGAGAAGTGGTTTACCCATACATCTCCGTTTTGGATAGATAACTACCATTTGCTTGGAATGATTGGAAATTGATTGATATCTCTCTCTCTCCTCTCTCTTCTCTCTCTCTCTCTCTCCTCTCTTCAGTCAAATTTGTCTTCGTTTTTAAAGATTGGGGTTATGAGTCCTTGATTCCAGATGTCAGGGAAATAACCAAACTCAGGATCAAATCCTAAATGAGCATCTCATTTAGGATGCCATCAGGTCCGCATGCTTTTTTAAATTTGAGAGCCTGAAGTTTCTTATAGAGCTCCTGGTCAGTAATTGGGGAGTCCAATAGATTTTGATTGTCCTTTATAGCTTTTTCTAATCCATTCAACTTCTCATGAATTTGTCGTTGTTCTGCGTTTGTGTCAATTTGAACGGTGTTGTAGAGTGTTTTAAAATGGGTTGTCTCTCTCTCACTCTGTCTCTCTCTCCCTCTCCCTCTCTCCATCGCTCCCTCCTCACTCTCGCCCCCTGTAGCAGGAGCAGGAGACCAGCTACACCATCCTGCGCTCTAAGGGTTGTAACGTGACGTTGGGCGGTCTAAAGGCAGACACCGCCTACCTGCTCCAGATCAGGGCCAGGACTGCAGCAGGCTACGGAGCCAGCAGCAGGAGCTTTGAGTTTGAGACAAGCCCTGACTGTGAGTACAGATCTGATCCCACCATATTAAATACAGTTGAGAGTCTAGATACTGTATTTTGTATGTAATTCAACATCTAGTGAAGGATGTCAGTGAGACCTGTGCTTGTATATGCTAACATTTATCTCTCCACCCTTGTTCTCTGGTTTCTCTCTCCTCCCACTCAGCGTTCTCTATCTCCAGTGAGAGTAGTCAGGTGGTGTTGATAGCCATCTCTTCCTCGGTAGCCATTATCTTGCTCACCGTCCTCCTCTACGTGGTGATTGGCAGGTCTGTACACCAATCACAATGCACAAAACACTGTCAGCCCCAAATACATGTCTCTTTCTTCCCGAGGGGTCGGCCTACACATGCAGAGACATACTGTACTGTGAGGATGCTGTGGGAAGGCTAGATCCTATCCCTACTAATGCTAAGTAATACACCTGTACCAGGGTTCCCCAAATGGCGGCCCAAGGGTTTTTTTATTTACCTTCCCCCAAAGTTTTGATTTTATTGTTTGACATAAAAGACTGTGAAAAAAACAGCATATCTGCTCCAAGTGATTTAAACTTAGAAAATCTGTTTCAAAGTATTGCCACAGATAATAGAGAGATATGTGATTGTATACAAATGTAAGCAAGGTTTGAAATTATTATATTTCAGTCAAATATTATACCTGTTTGGGCTTCTTGTGGTCAATTTGCTGTCTACAAATTATTTATAATTATGTTCCGGCCCCCCGACCATCCGCTCAAGAAAATCATCCCGAGGCTGAATCTAGATGATGATCCCTGGTCTATACAGCATGATGATCCCTGGTCTATACAGCATGATGATCCCTGGTCTATACAGCATGATGATCCCTGGTCTATACAGGCATGCATGATCCCTGGTCTATACAGCATGATGATCCCTGGTCTATACAGCATGAATATCCCTGGTCTATACACAGTATGATGATCCCTGGTCTATACAGCATGATGATCCCTGGTCTATACAGCATGATGATCCCTGGTCTATACAGCATGATGATCCCTGGTCTATACAGCATGATGATCCCTGGTCTATACAGCATGAGGATCCCTGGTCTATACAGCATGATGATCCCTGGTCTTTACAGCATGATGATCCCTGGTCTATACAGCATGATGATCCCTGGTCTATACAGCACGATGATCCCTGGTCTATACAGCATGATGATCCCTGGTCTTACAGCATGATGAACCCTGGTCTATACAGCATGAGGATCCCTGGTCTATACAGCAGGATGATCCCTGGTCTATACAGCATGATGATCCCTGGTCTATACAGCATGATGGATCCCTGGTCTATACAGCATGATGATCCCTGGTCTTTCAGCAATGATGATCCTGGTCTATACAGCATGATGATCCCTGGTCTATACACCTTGATGATCCCTGGTCTATACAGCATGATGATCCCTGGTCTATACAGTAAATGATGATCCCTGGTCTATACACCTTGATGATCCCTGGTCTATACAGCATGATGATCCTGGTCTATACAGCATGATGATCCTGGTCTATACAGCATGATGATCCCTGGTCTATACAGCATGATGATCCCTGGTCTATACAGCATGATGATCCCTGGTCTATACAGATGATGATCCCTGGTCTATACAGCATGCTCCTGTTGCTTTTTTCTTTTGTGTGTGTGGTGTAACGCCCAATGTGAGAGGTGTCTGTGTGGTGTAACAGCCCCAATGTGAGAGGTGTCTGTGTGGTGTAACAGCCCAATGTGAGAGTGTGTGTGTGGTGTAACAGCCCCAATGTGGAGGTGTGTGTGTGGTGTAACAGCCCCAATGTGAGAGTGTGTGTGGTGTGGTGTAACAGCCCCAATGTGAGAGGTGTGTGTGTGGTGTAACAGCCCCAATGTGAGAGGTTGCTGTGTGTGGTTAACAGCCCCAATGTGAGAGGTGTGTGTGTGTGACTGCGTGTGGGGTTGATGTTGGCAGTCAGTGCTGCAGTAAGAGTAGAACTCTCAGGCTCATTACTAGTCAACAGATCCTGTTCTGGCTCACAGCAAAGAAAAACACCATCGTAGACTGGACTCACTGCTGCTCTCCTCTGCACACACACACACACACACACCACACCACACACACACCACACACACACACACACACACCACACACACACACACACACACACACACACACACACACCACACACACACACACACACCACACACAAGTGCTATGCCCTCAGATGTAAGGCAAGGAAAGGGGAAAGTGAAGGCTGATGGGTAAAGGTGTGACCTTAATCTCTATCATTGTGACTGACAGGTTCTGTGGCTACAGCAAGTCTAAACAGCCTGACGAAAGAGACTGCACTTTGGCAACGGTCACCGTAAGTTCACCTCTCTCCTCCCTGTCTGTCTTTTTCTCTGTCTCTTTGTCTGTCAATGGTTCTTCTAAAATACATTGAGTCATTCTACCCCCACCTCAGCGTTAGTTAGGTACAGGGCGTTTGTGTACAGTATATACCATCTCCTGATTGGGGTTTATTTGAACAGAAACATGTTTTCATTGGGCTGGCCACACTCATAAAACACCTAGTGTTGTTCTTACATATGAACCATTGACTGGCCTTATTGATGGGTGAGTCATTCATACATGTCACATGACGTCACTTATCCATACATGTCAAATGATGTATGTGTTTTGTGACCCAGCCAAAGTCTCTAGTCTCCACTGCCTGTTCCTATAGCTAACACAATCTAAAAAACACATACACACACACACACACCACACACACACACACACACACACACACACCACACCACACACACACACACACACACACACACACACCACAACACACACACACACACACCTTCTGGTTTCTCCAATGAAACAATTGCCAACTTTCTGCTCTCTCTCTCAGTGCGTCTGCCAGGAATAAGGACCTACGTGACGCCCTCACACCTATGAAGACCCCAGTCAAGCCGTCCATGATTTTTGCCAAGGAGCTGGATGCTTCCTGTATCGCATCGACAAGGTGGTGGGAGCAGGTGAGACCAGAGACATCACACACACACACACACACACACACACACACACACACACCACACACACACACACACACACACACACACAACGCACACACACACAACAACACACACCACACACACACACACACCACACACACCCCACAACACATCATCATGTATTTTTAAATCCCTTTTTACATCAGCAGATGTCACAAAGTGTTTACAGAACCCAGCCTAAAACCCCAAACAGCAAGCAATGCAGATGTAGAAGCACAAACATGTCAATAACACATAGCATTCAGATACGGTTACCTACAGTAAGACATCTTGAACAAAATGTCCACATTAGATTCGCAGCGATCCCAAATTACGTCACATACATTGGCATTCAGAGGCACAAAGAGGAGCTATTTGAGAGTGAAGTGTGTTTGTTCTGAATGTGGTGAGAATGAGATTCATTTAACACCTCAGCTGGAGAGCTTCATTTTACTCCTCTCCTGCTGGACGGGGGAGAGGAAAGGCAGGGAGGGAGGGGAAGGGAAGAAGAATGAGGGATGGGTGGGTGGGAGGGAAAGGTGATATGGATATAGGGTTGGATTGAGAGGTGGCCGGAAGGGGAGTGGAGGTAGTGATAGGGATTGATGGATAGAGAAAGGGGATGTAGAGGGAGACGGAAGAAGTCCTCCCTGCCTCACTGCATTTAATAGAGTGCATGCTGCTGGAGCATAGGACTATGGGTAAAAGTGCCGCACCTCCAGATGGGATATTATTTTACACCCCCCACAGCTCCCTCTTTACCTCTCTCTCTCTCCTTTCTTTTCTCTACCTCTCTCTCTCTTCCTTTCTCTGCTCTACTCCTCTCTCTTCTCCTCTACCTCTCTCCTCTCTACCTCTCTCTCCTCTTCTCTCTTTCTCCTCTCTCTCTCCTTTCTCCCTCTCCTTTTTTTACCCTTTCTCCACCTTTCCTCTCTCCTGTTCCTCTCCCCCTGATGTCTTCAGCAGGAGTGTAGACATGGAGTTAATGCATTGTGATTCATGGGAATAGCAGGCAGTGGGAGAGCACACACACACACACACACACACACACACACACACACACACACACACACACACACACACACACACACACACACACACACACACACACACACACACACACACCACACACACACCCCACACCACACACACACACACACACCACCACACACCACACACAGCAGCATGTTAGTCTCCTAATTCCCTCTGGCTGTAAAGCCATCATACAAGACCTCACTCTACAGGACCTGCACTTACAGAGTAGAATGCAGTATACACTCCTCTAGAGTTTAGCTGTTCCTGTAGATCAGGGGTGTCAAACAAATTCTTCCCGGGGGGCGCATTCGGTCTTCAACGAGGTCCAGAGGCTGCACTGAAAATGTGTTATATTTCCTTGCTTGTCAAAATGTGCAAAAAATAGTCCTAAAATGGATTCAATTGTTTTTCCCCCTCATCAATCTACACACAATACCCCATATGAAAAAGCAAAAACTGCAAATTTATAAAAATGTCAAACTGAATATCATATTTACCTATAGTATCAGACACTTTGCAATGAGATTGAAATTGGCTCAGGTGCATCCTGTTTTCATTGAGCATCCTTGAGATCTGAATGCTTATGTAAATAAGGTATTTAAGTTGTTTATTTGTAATAAATTAGCAAACATTTCTAAAAACTTGTTTTCATGTTGTCATTATGGGGTATTGTGTGTAGGTTGATGGGGGGAAAAACAATTTAATCCATTTTTGAATAAGGCTGTAATGTAACAAAAAGTGAAAAAGTGAAGGGGTCTGAATACTTTCCGAAATGCACTATACCAGCTCTGGAAAAAATTAAGAGACCACTGCAAAATGATAGTCTCTGGTTTTACTAGTTATAGGTACAGTGGGGGAACAAGTATTTGATACACTGCGATTTTGCAGGTTTTCCTACTTACAAAGCATGTAGAGGTCTGTAATTTTTATCATAGGTACACTTCAACTATGAGAGACGGAATCTAAAACAAAAATCCAGAAAATCACATTGTATGATTTTTAAGTAATTAATTTGCATTTTATTGCATGACATAAGTATTTGATACATCAGAAAAGCAGAACTTATATTTGGTACAGAAACCTTTGTTTGCAATTACAGAGATCATACGTTTCCTGTAGTTCTTGACTAGGTTTGCACACACTGCAGCAGGGATTTTGGCCACTCCTCCCTACAGATCTTCTCCAGATCCTTCAGGTTTCGGGGCTGTCGCTGGGCAATACGGAGTTTCAGCTCCTCCAAAGATTTTCTATTGGGTTCAGGTCTGGAGACTGGCTAGGCCACTCCAGGACCTTGAGATGCTTCTTCGGAGCCACTCCTTAGTTGCCATGGCTGTGTGCTTTGTGTCGTTGTCATGCTGGAAGACCCAGCCACGACCCATCTTCAATGCTCTTACTGAGGGAAGGAGGTTGTTGGCCAAGATCTCGCGATACATGGCCATCCATCCTCCCCTCAATACGGTGCAGTCGTCCTGTCCCCTTTGCAAAAAAGCATCCCCAAAGAATGATGTTTCCACCTCCATGCTTCACGGTTGGGATGGTGTTCTTGGGGTTGTACTCATACTTCTTCTTCCTCCAAACACGGCGAGTGGAGTTTAGACCAAAAAGCTCTATTTTTGTCTCATCAGACCACATGACCTTCTCCCATTCCTCCTCTGGATCATCCAGATGGTCATTGGCAAACTTCAGACAGGCCTGGACATGCACTGGCTTAAGCAGGGGGACCTTGCGTGCGCTGCAGGATTTTAATCCATGACGGCGTAGTGTGTTACTAATGGTTTTCTTTGAGACTGTGGTCCCAGCTCTCTTCAGGTCATTGACCAGGTCCTGCCGTGTAGTTCTGGCTGATCCCTCACCTTCCTCATGATCATTGATGCCCACGAGGTGAAATCTTGCATGGAGCCCCAGACCGAGGGTGATTGACCGGTCATCTTGAACTTCTTCCATTTTCTAATAATTGCGCCAACAGTTGTTTCTTCTCACCAAGCTGCTTGCCTATTGTCCTGTAGCCCATCCCAGCCTTGTGCAGGTCTACAATTTTATCCCTGATGTCCTACAACGCTTCTTGGTCTTGGCCATTGTGGAGAGGTTGGAATCTGTTTGATTGAGTGTGTGGACAGGTGTCTTTTATACAGGTAACGAGTTCAAACAGGTGCAGTTAATACAGGTAATGAGTTGGAGAACAGGAGGCTTCTTAAAGAAAACTAACAGGTCTGTGAGAGCCGGAATTCTTACTGGTTGGTAGGTGATCAAATACTTATATTCATCGCTAAATAAAATGCAAATTAGTTATTTAAAAATCATACAATGTGATTTTCTGGATTTTTGTTTTAGATTCCGTCTCTCGCAGTTGAAGTGTACCTATGATAAAAATTACAGACCTCTACATGCTTTGTAAGTAGGAAAACCTGCAAAATCGGCAGTGTATCAAATACTTGTTCTCCCCACTGTATGTGTTTGGGTAAAATGAATATTTTTGTTTAATTCTATAAACTACTGACAACATTTCTCCCAAATTCTAAATAAAAATATTGTCATTTAGAGCATTTATTTGCAGAAAATGACAACTGGTCAAAATAACAGAAAAGATGCAGTGTTGTCAGACCTCGAATAATGCAAAGAAAATAAGTTCATATTCATTTTTAAACAACACAATTATGTTTTAACTTAGGAAGAGTTGAGAAACCAATATTTGGTGGGATAACCCTGATTTTCAATCACAGCTTTCATGCTTCTTAGCATGCTCTCCACCAGTCTTTCACATTGACAAAGTGGGGGGCGGCAGGTAGCCTAGTGGTTAGAGCATTGGACTAGTAACCGAAAGGTTGCAAGATTGAATCCCCGAGCTGACAAGGTACAAATCTGTCTTTTGGCCCCTGAACAAGGCAGTTAACCCACTGTTCCTAGGCCGTCATTGAAAATAAGAATTTGTTCTTAACTGACTTGCCTAGTTAAATAAAGGTCAAATAAAAAATAATTGATGTTGGGTGAGATTATGCCACTCCTGGTGCAAAAAATAAAGCATCTCAGCTTTGTTTGATGGCTTGTGACCATCCATCTTCCTCTTGATCACATTCCAGAGATTTTCAATGGGGTTCAGGTCTGGAGATCGGGCTGGCCATGACAGGGTCTTGATCTGGTGGTCCATCCACACCTTGATTGACCTGGCTGTGTGGCATGGAGCATTGTCCTGCTGGAGAAAACAATCCTCAGAGTTGGGGAACATTGTCAGAGGAGAAGGAAGCAACTTTTCAGCCAACAGTGGAGAGGCAATTCCGGGATGCTGGCCTTCTAGGCAGAGTTCCTCTGTCCAGTTATTTTGCCCATCTTAATCTTTAATTTCTATTGGTTAATCTGAGATATGGCTTTTTCTTTGCAACTCTGCCTAGAAGGCCAGCATCCCGGAGTCGCCTCTTCACTGTTGACGTTCAGACTGGTGTTTTGAAGGTACTATTTTATGAAGCTGTCAATTGAGGACTTGTGAGGCGTCTGTTTCTCAAACTTGACACTCTAATGTACTTGTCCTCTTGCTCAGTTGTGCACCGGGGCCTCCCACTCCTCTTTCTATTCTGGTTCGAGCCAGTTTGCGCTGTTCTGTGAAGGGAGTAGTACACAGCTCTGTACGAGATCTTCAGTTTCTTGGCAATTTCTCGCATGGAATAGCCTTCATTTCTCAGAACAAGAATAGACTGATGAGTTTCAGAAGAAAGTTCTTTGTTTCTGGCCATTTTGAGCCTGTAATCGAATCCACAAATGCTGATGCTCCAGATACTCAACTAGTCTAAATAAGGCCAGTTTTATTGCTTCTTTAATCAGACAACAGTTTTCAGCTGTGCTAACATCATTGCAAAGCGTTTTCTAATTATCATTTAGCCTTAATAATACATTTGGATTAGCTAAAACAACATGCCATTGGAACACAGGAGTGACGGTTGCTGATAATGGGCTTCTGTACACCTCTGTAGATATTCCATTAAAAATCTGCCGTTTCCAGCTACAATAGGCATTTACTACATTAACAATGTCTACACTGTATTCCTGATCAATTTGATGTTATTTTAATGGACGAAAAATGTGCTTTCCTTTCAAAAACATGGACATTTATAAGTAACCCCAAACTTTTGAACGGTAGTGTATATAATTTTTTTCAATTACGCAAACCACCCGGGAGCCGGATTGGATCCCCTCGCGGGCCGTGTATTTGACACCCTGCAGTAGATCTGAAAGACTCTCTCTCTGCATGGTTGTTTTAAAACACAAGGCATCACCTTACAGATGACCTGCAGGCATCAAAGCCTAAGAAAGCAGAGAGAGTTTGTGTCATTAATCAAATAACTTTCCTTGCTTATCAGAGGAGTGGATGGAGGGTAGGGTAATACTGACCCTGGTGCTGGTCATTTCCCAGCCGTTCCACTGGCCAACCACAGCCCAGCTGTGACCCCTCCTCCCATAGCCCAGCAGGCTGCGTGCTGCTCTGTTTAGACAGCCTGTAATTATTCTGCTAAATTCTTCCAGACCCAATCTCAGGCCAGTACTACTGACCCTCTGAATGTGTGTGTATGCGTGTGTGTGTGTGCGTGTGATATGCCTCCTTGCGTGTGTGTGTCTCTGACTCAGTACCGATCCTGCGTCTCTGATCCAACTCCGCTATGGGAAATGATCATCCTGGAGAGAGGGCTTGGCATGTTTTAGCTGTGACGTCACTGTCCTACACAAAAAGAAGAAAAGTAGGCGGCCAGGCCTTCGCAGTAAAGTTTAGTGAACTATTAACAGAAAAGATTTACAAAAGAATACATATAGGAGCAGATCAGCATTGTACATCATGACGCACAACTGCAACACGACTTCTAGAGGCTTCCTCAGGCAGCGTTGTGGATGGAAACTGACGTGTCTCTAGAGATAGAGGTCGGGACCAGTAAATGTCACATGACAGGAAAATAAACGATATACAAAACATATATACAACATTATCACGCAACATAGAAAATAAGGCACAGGTATATATACAAAGAAAGTGCGTAAAGGGATAATCTATCTGAGTTGCGTGTGTAAAGGACAGTATATGCACTGGTGCGTAAAGGGATAATCTATCTGATTTGCCTGCGTAAAGGACCGTATATGCACTGGTGCGTAAAGGACAGTATATGCACTGGTGCGTAAAAGACAGTATTTGCACTGGTGCGTAAAGGACAGTATATGCACTGGTGCGTAAAGGACAGTATATGC
>NW_019957716.1:80909-82210 GCF_002910315.2 Salvelinus sp. IW2-2015 | reverse complement strand
AAAATCCCCCGTGACGCAATTCACACCAGACCACGCAAACCACGGTGTAAGCTAAGGTTGCAAATGGTTGAATTTCTAAGACCATAGCGTTGGCTACACGGCTAGAAATGGTTGAACTCTAAAACATTGCCACAGAAGGAGCAGATCTTATACGAGGCCTTTTCAGTCTGCAGCTGGAAATGTATGTAGCCTAGGACAAAGAATACCGACAACCGCCGAAACAAATATTCTATGTGACGACATGGGTATGCCTGACGTATCCACTAGGGACGCAACCAGAGACTTTTCTGTCGACTCCCTCCAGCATATAAACCGGCGACAACAGAGAGAGACAACAACATGTTAAGTAACCCATGTATGAACTAATTGTGAGTGTGTTTTATGTAATTCTGTGATTAATTAAGTTAGTTGGTAAATAAATAATTAAGCCAATTTATATTTGAATGATTCATGATTCTATGCTAGGGTTGGTGCAGATATCCAAGGGTTTGCAACATTCAGTAATGACACTGAAGAGGTAATAAAATTAATTAATAAGAGACTGTTTTGATAAGATATGAAAATATCTGGGGAGTTATATTTGGGAAATTGACACTCTATAAACAACATTTTTGCGTGGTGCCCCAACTTCCTCGTTAAAGTTACATGATTAGTTTAATTGCGTAATTAAATTACACATGGAGAATTGATTTGATAATATACAGTCTTCACATTTTATGATAGTCAACAYCACGAAAGCATATAACTTTCCCTGACATCACACGTATACATTGTAATTTTCGATTTACCTGATATAGTAGGATGGCTAACATTCGATGTCTGCGAAGGTGTTGTCTTCTAGCCAAGATATGAAATGCAATCATAATTGACTGTAGTGCATATAAGGCACACAGCAGTTCCATGATGACTGAAAACACAACCGTGGGATGAACAAGTGACACATTTCTGGGCGGTCCATTTAAAATTAAATAATTCTTCCCTCGCCCCTTGCCCTGCAAGTGTCAACTCATCAGACGTCATGATACGTCATCACTTTTCTGATCTTTTGCACACCAGTATCTCTACTTGCACATCACAATCTGCTCATCTATCACTCCAGTGTTAATTTGCTAAATTGTAATTACTTCGCTACTATGGCCTATTTATTGCCTTACCTCCTCACGCCATTTGCACACACTGTATATAGACTTTCTATTTTTTCTATTGTGTTATTGACTGTACGCCTGTTTATTCAAAGTTAAATCTAGAATTGGCTTACTATTTCGCAAAAAAGCATCCTTCACTCATGCTGCCAAACATAC
>NW_019957716.1:74836-76835 GCF_002910315.2 Salvelinus sp. IW2-2015 | reverse complement strand
CCGCACCTTTTGGGGGTGTCACACCCTGGCCTTAGTTATCTTTGTTTTCATTATTATTTTAGTTAGGTCAGGGTGTGACATGGGGAATGTATGTGTTTTGGTTTGTCTAGGGGTTTGTACGTTTAATGGGTCAGTGTCTTGTCTAGGTGTTTGTATGTCTATGGCTGCCTAGATTGGTTCTCAATTAGAGGCAGCTGTGGTTTATTGTCTCTGATTGAGAGCCATATTTAAGGCAGCCATAGGCATTTGGGTTTTGTGGGTAATTGTCTATGTTGTACGTTCGTAGCTTGTGTGTGCACTTACGTTTATAGCTTCACGATCGTTTGTTGTTTTGTTTAGGTTTATAATAGTGTTCGTTTCGTGTTTTTCTATATTCTCAAATAAAAGAGAATGTATTTTCCACACGCTGCGCCTTGGTCCACTTCTTCCACTCAAGACGATCGTGACAGACAGGGTCTGCATCCCCCCCAGGAGTAAAAAAAACAAAACAATTTGACCTGATTAGGAAAAACTGGTCCCATCATAGCCCATATAAAACCTTTTTACAAGTGAATAATCACTGTCATACCTTATAGGGTCCAGAGTTTTCCTAGTTAGATTAACATATAAGGAAAAACTCCAGGCCTCAGGGGGTAAAACTTAACCCACTTTCTGGACCTATTGTGCCACCAGTCAGCTTGCAGTTGTCAGTTATTGTCAGGTATGTGGATGATCAGGGCTTTATTCAGGAACGTTTCTTGGGCTACTTTGTGCAAAGCTGTCATCAAAGCAAAGGGTGGCTATTTTAAGAATCTGAAATATAAAATATATTTACATTTATTTAACACTTTTTGGTGTACAAAATTATTCGATATATGTTATTTCATAGTTTTGATGTCTTCACTATTATTCTACAATGTAGAAAATAGTAAAAATAAACACCCTTGAATGAGTAGCTGTTGTAAAACTTTTGACCGGTAGTGTATATACATGGTATAGTGTGTGTATGTGTCAGGATGTGTTTTGTGTCAATCAAATTTCCCTCAGAAAGCAAGATGGATTGTATTGATGAGAGAATCAAAAGAGCTTTAAGACGCCGCCCTTATGTGGTAAATATAAAATATGTATTTCTTTTGTCCTGTTTTTGTTATATTATCACCTTTTAAATTGAGTGATGTGTTGACAGTTGAATCCAATGAGGGTTAACACAACTGATTCTGTGATGTGGCCAACCGTCAAGGTGCACAGAAGGCCAAAGCCTGTAAGTCATATCTGACCTAAAAACAATAACACATAAACATTAGTTATGCATTCTGCAATGAGCAAAGCAGTGTTGAATTCATTCTTTACTGTTTACAGCCAATCATTGTGAGCTGTGGGCAGGACCAGACATCTAGGGACAGATGGAACATCAATCCAGAGCCTCTCAGCCAGGTCAGACATCTCTGCTGTTTCTTTAGAGACACAACAGATAGATCAATCTGTTGATTCATATGGCCATTTTGGTTGGCTTGGTTGAATTGACAATCATCCACGAGATGCTAAAGAATCCTATACTATGGAAGGTCTTTAGCCCCACCCTAATGTTATGGGATATGCATTTATTGCATTTTCAGTTACCCATGTATTACTCATACTTGTACAACCATGTTGGATTGCCTTATATTCTACATTTCCTTGAGGGTCAATGCCAGTGTATTCTATGGCTGCCATGAGTACATGCCTTTCTCTGTCTCCTCAGTCTGGAAGGGTGACTCGGCTGATAGAGAGAAAAAATTATGACTGATCTCATCCTCCAGTTCGATGACTTTTCGATCTACTCCTTCACTGACTGTGAATCGGAGGTAAGAGTTGTACCCTACCGTCCATGTCTTTGTTGAGTGACATCACTGTGAGAGGATGGTCTCTGACTAGTTTGACTCTCAGTGTGATGATGAGGATCATGAAAGGAGGACACCACCGCTGAAAGTTAAGGACCAGGAGGATATAAAAGGTGACAAAGATTGAAGTGAAGTGACGT
>NW_019957716.1:49757-72379 GCF_002910315.2 Salvelinus sp. IW2-2015 | reverse complement strand
GGGCGTTCGTTCTCCCAAAGGCACAATTCCACTACCACCAATGTGGTGTTTTTTTTGCAAACAGCAATGGCTGTAATGCCCTTTTGTCTCAAACCACTCCCTGCCCGTAGGCAAACAAATATATTTTAGTGAATTCAGGCGGTCGACCCATACAGGTTTTGAACCTGGGTCCATCAACTGTCAAGCCAACACCTTAAGTGCTACGCCAAGATGTCCAAACCCTTCGATGAGGTCGCTCGGTGTTGGATTAAGGTTGCTACATTACCTCCTTCCTTGGGGAGAGCATGCCCCCACACTTCTTTATAGCAAGTCTCTCACGTGTACACACATCTTTGATGGCTTCACAGGCACTATCCCACTTCTGATACCAATGTAACACATTTGGGGGTAGCTCCAACTGGGACTCGAACCCCAGTCCAGTGACTAGCAAGCCAACACCTTATCCATTACCCCAAGAGATCAGAAGGTGGTAAGTGTTGGGTTAAGCTTGCTACAATATATACTTATATAGGGCAATGTGTGATCTGGGTGAGGCAGCATTGCCACTAGTGCTCCCGACACAGCCAAACACAATCTTTACCTTCTTAACCMTACCTAACCTAAAGTCAAATACATTTAGACAAASCACCATGTGAGCAGCAAGTTTAGGGTTAATGGAGTYAAGTGGGTGATGGGTAGGACCACCAGTATGAACTATATGTCTATGAATGTATTACAAACGGGATGGATGCTCTTCATCAACACCATATTTTCTGTGAAACTAGAAATCAGCAATCAATCAACAAGACTAATGAAATGGAGTCAATGAAGACATTAGAACTGCTAAAGGTAATATATTATATTCTGAAACTCATTTCTTACTGGTAGATTTTGTACATGATCTGTCAATCCTGATAGCGACGCTCTCTCTCTCTCCTCCCCTTCCCCCCATCTCTCTTTGCATGTGCTAGGGCGAAGTTTCCCCTAGATACAGATCTAGGATCAGCTTCCCCTCCCCAAACCTAACAAGGACCACTAGCGGGGGGAATTCAAACCTGATCCAAAGCCAGGGTCTATTTGGGGAACTTGTCCCATCCCCCACAACTCTACATGTGGATGCGGCTTTCTCCAGCTCACCATGCTCACAAAGAAAACAGCAGTGTATTTCAGCTGTAAGTATTTTGACGTTACTAGCGATATTATTTTAAATGAATTTACCTAGCTTCTTTATTATTCAACAATAACTCGGCCAATGTAGTTGTAGCGGGCTACATTTCGTCGATGCATGGAAAAGTATTAGCTATGGTGAAGCATTATGTTAGCTAGCTAGCAGGATTTTTCCTGGCTATACTGTTAGGTTAATTAGCCAGCTAGCTGCTAAAGGTTGCTGGAGTAGACTAATACATTCGGAATTGATTATTTATTGCATTGCTTATCTTTGCTATGATGTTTTAGATGTTCTCATATGAAAGAATTTTGTGTTGTGCATATGTTAAACTCCATAGGAGTAATGTTAAACTAGCTACTGGTAGCTAGCTACATTGTATTGCAAATGTGGTCCTAGTCGGAACGTTAGCTTTCCTGTGGCAGGACGAGTTATTTGCGCAAGTCACAAGTGAGACATTTTGTTTAGGGTGATTGTATTTTGAAATGGCAGCTAGGGATAGGGGCAATTTGGAATATTTCACTATTCAAATATGGATATCCGGATGGTCCAAATACATTTCTTTATTTTGTGAAAATATGTTTTGTTTGCCGCAGGACTGGCAGAGACCGTGCGGTGCTAGAAGGGAAGGTTTGATTGGGAGAGACAGTTGTTTCTGCCATAGGTAATCTGTCATACTATATATTTTTTAATGACGTGTCTATTTTAAAATTGTTCTCGTCAGAACATGYATAAAAGCAGGAATCTSTCGTGCCAAGGTATGTAGCCAACCGTCAACCACCCCCTCATTTCCTGCATTTTAAAGTGGCAATCGGCAGTTGCGAAATCKATTTTTGGACCTGCAATTTAATGATATATACCRATTGATTCTTGAAGAATCTAACTTATAAATGCCTCATGAGCTTAGTTCAACTGTTGTACCCRATCAGAACTCAACATATAAGCATGTTTTACTTCAATGTGGGTAAACAAAATGTAAACKAACACTATATAGCCTCAAAACATGGTTAAACATGGATCAATCCACTAATGGGAGGGAAATGTAGCCTCAAAATTAGCTGTTATTGGCAGAGAGATTTCAAAGTCTTTGTTATTGGTCTATTAACTTAGACCACCTGGGGATGTCACCAAGCAAGCCACAACTCCACCAATGCAAAACCTGCTGATTTAGAATGTCTTATGTAGATTGTATTTTTAATCAGCAACTATCAGGAAGTTACACTGATAAAAAAAAATTCATAGTTTCATCAGCTGTTGTACAAATATGATACAAAACACCAACTGAGTGACACCGGCTGCATCAGTGAGTATGAACCTGACAGCGAAAGCTCGAGTGACAGGTGTTCAGAACTCACTCAGCCTGGTAAATTTGTGACGGTAGACACCGGCTGTTTTCGTAAAGCAAGGGAACAGCCGCAGTCTACCGTCAAACTTACCAGGCTGAGTGAGTTCTGAACAAAAATGTAATGTCGTTGCTTGCTAATATGTGGATTTGTTGTTACTTTTATGTATGTTCCATCTTTTTGTGTTTTTCAGGCAAGCCTGGGAAAGAACTGAAAAAACGCACTAAAGAGTCAAGACAGACACCAGAAAGAGGCCCAAGAAGACTTGTACACGGGATCAGAGGACACCGAGGGATGTTCAGAACTCACTCAGTCCGGTAAGTTGGTGAGGGTACACTTTGAGACTGCTTACCTGACACGGAGGAAGTATTTTATTTTTTATCTCCTCTCCCTTACCTTCCCTATGCCCCCCTCCCCTATTGTGTTGGACCATCATGTGTTTTAATCTTTTCTTTGTTTGCGATTAGGTTTGGAGAATGACTTCTCAACCCAAGAGGCCTAAGAGCAGCTGTGAGAGAGCATCAGTTTGGGAAAATGTAAAGTGCTAAAGAAGGGTCCCGGCAAAGAGGATTGCCTGTTATGGGTCAGAGCCAGCTCTCAAAAACAGAACATGGAAAGACATAAAAACCTGGTGCACAACAAAATGCAAACAGACAAGGCTCTCCGCAGCCAGTAAAAGGCTAGCATGCCACGAAGCTGAAGTTCACACAGGTGAATGGGAGAGTTGTAAAAGACAAAAAGCTTTTTAGACATAGCTCTAAAATGAGGTCCTAGTTGAGCTTTGAGCTAGTTCTGCTCTTTTTTTGTGTTTGTTTTTGTGGTGGAAAACTTAGTGTGTCGAGCATAACACGTCAACCCTGTTACCAATAGATAAAAAGGCTAGCATTTTTTAGCAATTTCATTTTTTGTCTGAAACTTCCAATTCAAAGGCTTCCAATCCTTGTCACAAGGGATTTATACATGATTTATAATGAAACCCTGCCTCCCGAGTGGCGCAGTGGTCTTAGGCACTGCATCGCAGTTGCTAGCTGTGCCGCTATAGATTGATAAATTGTCAGCGTCGTCCTGGTTAGGGGAGGGTTTGTCTGGCAGGGATGTCCTTGTCCCATTGCGTTCTAGCAACCCTGTGGCGGGCCGGGCCCGCTGATTTTAAACCTAACCTTACCGGGCATGCATGCTGACACGGTCGCCAGGTGTATGGCGTTTTCTCCGACACATTGGTGTGCTGGCTTCCGGGTTAAGCGGGCATTGTGTCAGGAAGCAGTGCAGCTTGGCAGGGTCGTGTTTCGAGCACGCATGGCTCTCTACCTTCGCCTCTCCCGAGTCCGTAGGGAGTTGCAACGATGAAACAAGACTGTAACTACCAATTGGATACCGAAAATTGGGGAGATAATGTGGTTAAAAAATATATATAATATGTTATGGTCAACCTTTACTTTATTTGGCACTTAATTGTAGTAATTTTTTCATTTTATCTCTTGAGATGGGAAACTGTTTTTATTGTCGTTTTTATTCATTTGAATATGGTCTTTATAACAGAAGGTAAAATTAGTTGAACTTTTAGTTATGAATGGCAATATTCTAGTGGCCATTCTTCATTGCAATAGGCCCATGAAATAATATCAGCTTTTATGATGCTGGTAAAGATAGTACCTTTACAAAAGGCCCCTAACTGCGCAGTGTAGCCTATAGGTTATACACTGAGTGCACAACATAATAAGGACACCTTCCTAATATTTAGTTAGCCCCCCCACACCCTTTTGTCCTCAGAACAGCCTCAATTTATCAGGGCATGGATTCTACAAGGTGTTGAAAGCGTTCCACAGGGATGCATGCCCATGTTGAAGCCAATGGTTCCCACAGTTGTCAAGTTGGCTGGATGTCCTTTGGTTGGTGGAACATGAGCGTGAAAAACCCATCAGTGTTGCAGTTCTTGACACAAACCGGTGTGCCTGGCACCTACTACCATACTCCGTTCAAAGGCACTTAAATCTTTTGTCTTGCCCGTTCACCCTCTGAATGGCACACATACACTATCCAAGTCTCAATTGTCTCCAGGCTTAAAAATCATTCTTTAACCTGTCCCCTTCATCTACAAGTGACATCAATAAGGGATCATAGCTTTCACTTGGATTCACCTGGTCAGTCTGTCATGGAAATAGCAGGTGTCCTTAATGTTTTGTACACTTAGTGTAAATTTTGCAATAGTTATACATTTATGGATTTTGTTATGTAGCCTATTGTTGTCACTTTATTGAACCTGCCTGCAACCCACCCGCCTGGGGACTGCGGGTTATGAGACAATCCTTGCATGTTCTGCAGCCTTGTAAAAATAGGGAGAAGATGACTGGGATGCAGTTGGGCATTTATTGTCATGAATCTTGCCCTGGCGGCAGTTCTGCAAAGTGGTCACAAGCTGGCACAGGCATAAAGTAATAATACCTGATTTGAAACCTAACCTTAACCCTAACCACACTGCTAATCCTTACCTTAAATTAAGATCATAAAACATAATTATTTTCCACAAATATTTACAATATAGCCAGTTTTGACTTAGCAGTTGCCATATCTTGAGGAAATTGCGCAGTTCTGCCTCCAGGGCAATATTCATGACACGTCAAGCTGCGACTGGGAGAGGGAATGTAAAATCGATAACGAAATTGTTTTGACAATTAACATACATTTTATTATGAAAAGTACAATATATCCATGTACACATCAGATAGCTGCTCTTTCTCTGCTACCTCATTCTATTTCTCTAATTCTCTATTCTAGTATTCCCTGGTTATGTTTCAATTCTCCCTCATCTATTTCCTCACCTCTTCCTCAGACTCTTCTTTTCCTCTTTCTTGTCCTCCTTACTTTCTCCATCATTTTCCATCTGTTGCATCTTACTGGCCTTCTCTTGCTTCACAAGTTTTTTGGCTTTGCCCTTCTTTTTCTTATTGAACTTCCCTTCCTGAACATTTTGGACAAGGAGAAAAAGTTTGTAAGCTTATGGGTTTTCTCTTGAGCTACAATATCTAGAGCTATACTATACTGTACAAGTACATATGGCCAATATTCCCTTCTTGTATTTCCTCTCACCTGTGTAGGCCACTCCTGCCATTTCCTGTATGGAAGTTCTCTGTAGTGCTGAGGTTACAAGAGGAGAGAGCCCAGTGTGGCCAGACACAGGACCAGAGACCTTCCCTGGGCTTTGTAGGACCAGAAAGTAAAGTCAAATATCAGGAAAATGCTATGTTAAAAACAGTCTGTAGATATACTTTATAGCTCAACTATACACATTGCAGATACCTGACTACACTCAATAAGTAGAAGTAACTTACAAAGCTCTGGACATTGTTATTTTTTTCAGACTTGAGCCTGTTCCCGGCTAGACTGGTCTATATTTCTGCCATGCTGTCTATAATTTCAGCCATCTCCCGTGCATTTCTTGAGTGCCACTTTCAACCTCCCAAGTCATTCAGCCAACTGTCCAGGTCTACTGCCTTAAGATCACCTTCGCTGCAGTTTCTCTTCATCACTTGGATCAGTGCCCTCACCTCCTCGCCCATCCTCTTGATCTCCCTAGCCACGTCTTCATCCGTCAGTCTCTACTTCCTCCTCCCTATCCACTTCGCAATCCATCCTCTACAGCATCCCTCATTATTCTTCTGCCTCTCTTGGTTGATGTCCTGACTGTCATTGTGCGTCTTCAGGCCTTCCTCCAGGTTGAGTTCTATTGAGGTCAGGTTCTCTTTGATCCTCCTCAGGCTCTCCTCGTTGGTGTTGGTCCACTGTGTTTTCTTGTCCAGCTGCTGCCTGCAGGGCCGGACAGTGGGTACCACCTCCATCTGGCGCGACACCTTCTTCAGGGCACTCACAGAGGCAGGGAGGAGGATGTTGGGCGTGGCCACAATCTCAACAGACACAGGGTCAAACCATTGTGATGTGACACGCACACAAATTTAAAAGATGCCTTTGGAGGCTCTGGACTGTCCTCAGTAGAGGCGTCATTGCCATCATCAAGATGTGTGTCAGAGAGCTAGCTGGTCATAGTCCATTCTCCACATTCAGTGAAAGAGTTACTCAAAAAATGTGTGTGGGGGGAGGAGATAGACAGGTCATCATCCTCGTCCATATRCCTCACTTCAAACTTTGTCACCTTTCCATCCTCAACTTTCAGCGGTAGTGTCCTCCTTTCATGATCCTCATCATCACACTGTGTATCAGAGTCAACTAGTCAAAGACCATCCTCCTCACAGTGATGTCACTCAAGAAAGACATGGGCGGTAGGGTACAACTCTTTTACCTCCGATTCACAGTCAGTGAAGGTGTATATGGAAAAGTCATCCGAATTGGAGGATGAGATCACGTCATCATATTTTCTCTCTATCAGCCGAGTCACCCTTCCAGACAGGAGACAGAGAAAGGCATGTACTCATGGCAGCCATAGAATACACTGGCATTGACCCTCAAGGAAATGTAGAATATGTAGGCAATCCAACATGGTTGTACAAGTAGTGAGTAATACATGGGTAACTGAAAATGCAATAAATGCAACTCCCATAACATTAGGGGTGGGGCTAAAGACCTTCCATAGTATAGGATTCTTTAGCATCTCGAATGGATGATTGTCAATTCAACCAAGCCAACCAAAATGGCCATATGAATCAACAGTTTGATTTACAGTATCTGTTGTGTCTCTATGGGAACAGCAGAGATGACCTGGCTGAGAGGTTCTGGATTGATGTTCAATCTGTCCCTAGATGTCTGGTCCTGCCCACAACTCACAATGATTGGCTGTAATCAGTAAAGAATGAATTCAACACTGCTTAGCTCATTGCAGAATGCATAACTAATGTGCATGTGTTACTGATTTCCGTTCGAAATGACTTATAGGCTTTGTTCTTCTGTGCACCTTGCCGGTTGGCCACATCACAGAATCAGGGGTGTTAACCCTCATTGGATTCATCCGTCAACACATCACTCAATTTAAAAGGTGATAATATAACAAAAACAGGACAAAACAAATGTGTATTTTATATTTACCAAATAAGGTCGGCATCTTAAAGCTCTTTTGATTCTCTCATTATTACGATCCATTGCTTTCTGAGGGACATATTTCCATCTATTTGGATATGTGTATATATACACAGCTCAGGAAAAAAATACGTTTTTCTATTTATATGTATGTGTTTGGGTAAACTGAACATTTTTGTTTTATTCTATAAACTACTGACAACATTTCTCCCAAATTCCAAATAAAAATATTGTCATTTAGAGCATTTATTAGCAGAAAATGACAACTGGTCAAAATAACAAAAAATGTGCTGTGTTGTCAGACCTCGAATAATACTATTACTTTAACTTAGGAAGAGTTCTGAAATCAATATTTGATGGAATAACCCTGATATTCAATCACAGCTTTCATGCATGCTCTCCACCAGTCTTTCACATTGATGTTGGGTGACTTTTTGCCACCCTGGCGCCAAATTTCAAGCAGCTCGGCTTTGTTTGATGGCTTGTGACCATCCATCTTCCTCTTGATCACATTCCAGAAGTTTTCAATGGGGTTCAGGTCTGGAGACTGGGCTGGCCATGACAGGGTCTTGATCTGGTGGTCCTCCATCCACACCTTGATTGACTTGACTGTGTGCCATGGAGCATTGTCCTACTGGAAAAACCAATCCTCAGAGTTGGTGAACATTGTCAGAGCAGGAGGAAGCAAGTTTTCTTCCAGGACAACCTGGTACGTGGCTTGATTCATGCGTCCTTCACAAAGATAAATCTGCCCGATTCCAGCCTCGTTGACGCACCCCCACATCATCACCAATCCTCACAGTGGGTGCGAGACACTGGCTTGTAGGCCTATCCAGGTCTCCGTCTAACCATTAGGCGACCAGGTGATGGGCAAAGCTGAAAATTGAACTCATCAGAGAAGATGACCTTACTCCAGTCCTCTGGTCTTTTACAAACCTCAGCCTGGCACTTCTTTGCTTCTCATTGATGAAGGGCTTTTTTCTAGCTTTGCACACCTTCAGCAATGCCCCTAGGAGCCTGTTTCAAACCGTCCTCGCCGTGCACTTCACCCCAGCTGCTGTTGCCATTCTTTTTGTAGGTTAACTGCCTTGATCAGGGGCAGAATGACAGATTTTTACCTTGTCAACTCCGGGATTTGATCTTGAAACCTTTTGGTTACTAGTCCAATGCTCTAACCACTAGGCTACCTGCCACCCCTATGAACCGCTGTCTTTTAAATTTTTAGGATGGAAGCAACCTGACGCTCACTCTGCCAGTAAAGCCAGAATTGAACCCTTCTTTTCCTCACTCAAAACTTTCCTTTTCAACTCTTCTGGCATGATAAATAGTTATTTTTTGTTTCCAATTACTTTTGAGGTACTACTAGCACTGTTTTTGCCATCCAGCTGGTCCTGTTGCAAGAGGATAGTGATGACCACAGCAGTGGTTTTTATACTTTTCCTCGTTAAATAAGATTTGGTTCAGGTGATCATCTAATCAGCCTGTGTTGGAAATCAACAGACACTGGAATGGATTTTCTGCCATACATGTAGAGATGCTGATTAGAAGAAACATTTGCAGTGGTCTCTTTAATTTTTTCCAGAGCTCTGTGTATATGTGGTACCCTGTAAATATTATACAGGTTGGGAAGGCTGTGCACCAAAAGGCCAAAGATTACCTGCAACAACCTGAATGAAGAAAGAGATTGTACAGATGAAATCAAATCTGAACACAGTTTATGATGTGAATTAATGCTTGATTACGTCATAATACGTCACAGCTTAATGACTGCGCATAATACATTGCAAGAAAAAGGCTTGTTTGGAGCCTAACTGGTGGTATTGTCTTCTCACTGGTTGTAGCTAGCTGAATAACGAAAGTGATGTGCATATTTTCTACTGACGGGCTGTTGAGAACTCTGATCATCACATTTCAGGCACGAGCCAGCAGGTGGCAGTGTCTTTAAATGCAGCACTGCCTTAGTGCACTTCATGATCTGCGCATCAAATAACTTTGGTTGTGAACGTGATTAATAAAAATGAATAAAAACAACGTGATTAATCCAAATGTGGAAGTCCATTACATTTGCTTTGGTTTAGCAATCTATCTACCTCCTCCCTGTCTTAGCTAAAGTGTTGTGCAATATTGGAGGACAGGTGTCATAACTGACATTTTTGTGTTGTGGTGGAAGAATTTGGGGTAAGCTGTTGTAACTTCTTAAGGGATATGTTCTGTGTTGGACTGTGAGGTTATGCGTTTCATAGACTACTGGTATGTCTGCATCCTAACACAAGGCCATTTTGTCCCGGAACTATTGATTTATAGAAATAACTTGTGTAAACAATATGCTTGTATTATCACCTCCCACTATATAAGGGACATGTAACCATTTCTTCCTTGCTGTGAAATTAGAGGTGGCTGCTTGTATTAAATATGTTTATTATATTGTTAAATATAGGATTATCACCACAGCAAGCAAGGTACTTGGAGTCAAACAGACAGGCCTGGATGAGATCTTTAAGGTCAGGGCCCTCCGCAAGTCTCACAAAATCATTTTAGACCCAAGCCATCCACTGTACCCGGACTTTGAACTACTCCCTTCTGGGCACAGGTATAGGGCACCCCTCAGCAAGAAAAACAACTAGACAATCATTTGTACCAGGTGTGATATCCCTCCTAAATAGCTCGGGCTGATGTTCGTATCGAATCAGTAAGGCCAGCAGGTTAGTCCGTTTTTTATTAATGTTTAATTGGTATGTTAACTGTTATGAAAGTTGTATTGTAAATGTTGTTATGTATTTAAATGTGTACATGACACTGCAACAACATTTCCCCATGGGGACAATAAAGTCGCTAATCTTTGAATCGAATTTTCCACAACTGTGGTTCAGAGGTTCAAGAGTTTTACTCCTGAGTCGAGGCTAACGAGTGACTGTTGTAACGTTATCTGTCTTGCTACAACTTGTAGTTGTACATGTTACATGTTACATGTTAATGATGTAACAGATGGTGCCAGTAGGCTACAGCAGCAAGCTAGAGCACAACACATCAATGCCGCTGATGTCTGTCAACCCGTTCATTTGAGAATAGTGTGGCCACTGTTTGGTTCCTCATGTTTCAGCTGCTCCCGATCAGCACAGGGGTGTTGTACACAATCCTGGGGCTGGTACTGTTTGGTGCATCTGCCCAGAATCAAGTGGAGGGGTTAGTTCCTGTATCCCTCTCCCTTATGGGTATGGCCACAGTGTACTTACTTATGGTTAAGAGCTTCCTTTTTGGGGTCAGCGTACCCATGTTAGCCCTGCCCTGGCTGTTTCTGCTCATCATAACATTTTTGGTCCCACACACTGTCTTACTCTGCAACGTCATCATCACAGGGCAGGATCTGTATCCTTACTCTAGTCCTTGCTCCAAATAACTGATGCACTGTGCGGTCGCCAGTTTCCTCCAACACATTGGTGCGGCTGGCTTCTGTGTGAAGAAGCAGTGTGGCTTGGCAGGGTTGTGTTTCGGAGGACGCATGGCTCTCGACCTTTGCCTTTTCCAAGTCCGTAGGGGAGTTGCAGCGATGGGAAAAGACTAACTACCAATTGGATATCACGAAAAATTAATAAAAGTATCAAACCATTTTTATAATCATTGGTCGTTGTGCACAGTAAAGAGAAGCCATTAATTACTACCCAGACTAAGTATAGCAAATCAATTATTATTATTTCGTTACTAATGCATGTTTTCAAGTTACACTGTGTATATACAAATAGCTATTTTGCATAAACAACTGGATCAAGTGGTAAAAGTCATGTAACAGGTCATGATGGAACACATTATTCGATATCAGTAATTCAAGAGAAAAAGTTAAAAGGCACACAAATGAAAACATGAACGCTGCCATATCACTACAATAGTTTAGGGGTTTCTCTATTAAAAGAAAGACCAAAAGGACTGCTGAACATCACCCTTATATCATCCACTTCATTCCATTTCATACAGTTAATGTTCAGCAGAACCTCAAGTTAAAGTAAATATTTTGTATTGGACCTCCAACCATCAGCATAGAAAGTAGTAGGTGCCAGGTGCATCGGGTTCATTGTGTCAAGAACTGCAACGCTACTGGGTTTTTAACGCTCAACAGTTTCCCGTGTGTATCAAGAATGGTCCACCACCCAAAGGACATCCAGACAACTTGACTACTGTGGGATGCATCGGAGACYACATGGGCCAGCATCTCTGTGGAACGCTTTCAACACCTTGTAGAGTCCATACCTGATGAATTGAGGCTGTTCTTAATATTGGTGAGGTGTTCCTAATGTTTTGTATACTACACACCAGAGGTAGTGATTATCAGAACACACATAAATGACAGTTAATAGACGTATTCATGTTGTACTGAAAGTGGACATACAACCAACACATATTGCATTAACTATATGCTGTAGTAGTGTCCATTTAAACGTAACTAGTTGGCACTAAGCCTGAAAGTCAGAGAGCGTGAGAAAAAAAACACCTGGACACTTTTAGAGTTGACCACCACTTAATCTAAGACCTATTCTTTAATGAACCGATGAAGAACAAGGCTCAATTACTAAATAGTAATCTTCATAACATTATGGAGTATATGCAAATTGCCATCATACAAACTGAGGCAGAAAACTTTGTGGAAATTAATATTTGTGTCATTCTCAAAACTTTTGGCCATGACTGTACATTTACAGACTTCCAATATAGAATGCTTTCAATGCCTTACATTTGAAATGAGTTAATATACAAGATAAAACGCCTTCTGGGGATCTTCACAGCATCATACATGTCCTGACGAAATATTTAATTTCATAATCACCTCTGTTTTTGCCTAGTTTCACTTAAAATAGTACTTTCGAGTTTGCTAATGTACAATTAGCCCCATAATTCAATTTGCGATGGTGATCCGCTAAGCAAAGTCAGCCAAAACTTAAAACCAACATTAATTTGGAGAATTCAACATACAAATGTAAATTAAAAAAAACTCCTAATCCCCAAAATGGGAGAATTAAACAATATTTATATTTTTGAGAATGTGGGAATGGTCCGTGGACACTTAAGGGACAGTCATGTCGAGTGTGTTTCATTTGGTGATCTCATGAAGGACAGGAAACACACATAACTGTATCTCTTAAAGTGTACATTTCCCAGCTGTCAGTTTTACATCTGACTGTTGTATAAGATGAATGAATGAAGAACCTTGGCGTGATCCTGGACAACACCTTCGTTCTCAACTCACATCAAGGCGGTGACCCGTTCCTGTAGGTTCATGCCTCTACAACATTCGCAGAGTACGACCCTGCCTCACACAGGAAGCGGCGCAGGTCCTAATCCAGGCACTTGTCATCTCCCGTCTGGATTATTGCAACTCGCTGTTGGCTGGGCTCCCTGCCTGTGCCATTAAACCCCTACAACTCATCAAGAACGCCGCAGCCCGTCTGGTGTTCAACCTTCCACGTTCTCTCACGTCACCCCGCTCCTCCGCTCTCTCCACTGGCTTCCAGTTGAAGCTCGCATCCGCTACAAGACCATGGTGCTTGCCTACCGGAGCTGTGAGGGGAACGGCACCTCCGTACCTTCAGGCTCTGATCAGGCCCTACACCCAAACAAGGGCACTGCGTTCATCCACCTCTGGCCTGCTCGCCTCCCTACCTCTGAGGAAGTACAGTTCCCGCTCAGCCCAGTCAAAACTGTTCGCTGCTCTGGCACCCCAATGGTGGAACAAATCCCTCACGACGCCAGGTCAGCGGAGTCAATCACCACCTTCCGGAGACACTGAAACCCCACCTCTTTAAGGAATACCTAGGATAAAGTAATCCTCCTAACCCACCCTCCCCTTAAAAGAGTTAGATGTACTATTGTAAAGTGGTTGTTCCACTGGATTTCATAAGGTGAATGCACCAATTTGTAAGTCGCTCTGGATAAGAGCGTCTGCTAAATGACTTAAATGTAAATGACTTAAATGAAATCAGTATAAAAATACTTTTGAATAGCTAACAATGAGATTTAGTCTTCTAAATCAGAATTGGTTGTTTTATGGTAACTTATGCACAGTCAGTAGCCACGTCCAGTTGAGCACAAACATGATGAGACAGCCCCTTTTCTACCCAAGTATAAAATCCCCCGTGACGCAATTCACACCAGACCAGGCAAACCACGGTGTTGCAAATGGTTGAATTTRTAAGACCATACAGCGTGTAGCGTTGGCTACACGGCTAGAAATGGTTAAACTCTAAAACATTGCCACAGAAGGAGCAGATCTTATACGAGGCCTTTTCAGTCTGCAGCTGGAAATGTATGTAGCCTAGGACAAAGAATACCGACAACCGCCGAAACATATATTCTATGTGACGACATGGGTATGCCTGACGTATCCACTAGGGACGAAACCAGAGACTTTTCTGTCGACTCCCTCCAGCATWTAGACCAGCGACAACAGAGAGAGACAACAACATGTTCASTAACWCATGTATGAACTAATTGTGAGTGTGTTTTATGTAATTCTGTGATTGATTAAGTTAGTTAGTAAATAAATAATTAAGCCAATTTATATTTTGCTGATTCATGATTCTATGCTAGGGTTGGTGCAGATATCCAAGGGTTTGCAACATTCAGTAATGACACTGAAGAGGTAATAAAATTCATTAATAAGAGACTGTTATTGATAAGATAAGACAATATCTGGGGAGTTATATTTGGGAAATTGACACTCTATAAACAACATTTTTCCGTGGTGCCCCAACTTCCTCGTTAATGTTACATGATTAGTTTAATTGCGTAATTAAATTACACATGGAGAATTGATTTGATAATATACAGTCTTCACATTTTATGATAGTCAACAACACGAAAGCATATAACTTTCCCTGACATCACACGTATACATTGTAATTTTCGATTTACCTGATATAGTAGGATGGCTAACATTCGATGTCTGCGAAGGTGTTGTCTTCTAGCCAAGATATGAAATGCAATCATAATTGACTGTAGTGCATATAAGGCACACACAACAGTTCCATGATGACTGAAAACACAACCGTGGGATGAACAAGTGACACATTTCTGGGCGGTCCATTTAAAATTCAATAATTCTTCCCTCGCCCCTTGCCCTGCAAGTGTCAACTCATCAGACGTCATGATACGTRATCACTTTTCTGCTCTTTTGCACACCAGTATCTCTACTTGCACATCACAATCTGCTCATCTATCAGTTGTCACGTTCGTTGTCCTCCTCATCTAGGATGAGTAGTAAGAAGGATCGGAGGACCAATGCGCAGCGTGATATGAATACATTGTTACTTTTATTAACGAATAACACGAATAACCTTACAAAACAATAAACGGACAAACCAACAAAAATGCAACAGTCCCGTATGGTGACATAAAAAAAACACAGAAACAGGAAAAATCACCCACAACCCACAATACAAAACAGGCTACCTAAATATGGTCCAATCAGAGACATCGACTAACACCTGCCTCTGATTGAGAACCATATCAGGCCAAACACATAGAAATAGACAAACTAGACATACAACATAGAATGCCCACTCAGATAACACCCTGACCAAACAAAACAATGAAACATACAAAGCAAACTATGGTCAGGGCGTGACATCAGTGTTAATTTGCTAAATTGTAATTACTTCGCTACTATGGCCTATTTATTGCCTTACCTCCTCACGCCATTTGCACACACTGTATATAGACTTTCTTTTTTTCTATTGTGTTATTGACTGTACGCCTGTTTATTCAAAGTTAAATCTAGAATTGGCTTACTATTTCGCAAAAAAGCATCCTTCACTCATGCTGCCAAACATACCTTGTAAAATTGACCATCCTACCGATCCTGACTTCGGCGATGTCATTTACAAAATAGCCTCCAATACCCTACTCAATAAATTGGATGCAGTCTATCACAGTGCCATCCGTTTTGTCACCAAAGCCCCATATACTACCCACCACTGCGACCTGTACGCTCTCGTTGGCTGGCCCTCGCTTCATACTCGTCGTCAAACCCACTGGCTCCAGGTCATCTACAAGACCTGCTAGGTAAAGTCCCCCCTTATCTCAGCTCGCTGGTCACCATAGCAGCACCCACCTGTAGCAGCGCTCCAGCAGGTATATCTCTCTGGTCACCCCAAAACCAATTCTTCCTTTGGCCGCCTCTCCTTCCAGTTCTCTGCTGCCAATGACTGGAACGAACTACAAAAATCTCTGAAACTGGAAACACTTATCTCCCTCACTAGCTTTAAGCACAGCTGTCAGAGCAGCTCACAGATTACTGCACCTGTACATAGCCCATCTATAATTTAGCCCAAACAACTACCTCTCCCCCTACTGTATTTATTTATTTATTTAGCTCCTTTGCACCCCATTATTTCTATCTCTACTTTGCACATTCTTCCACTGCAAATCTACCATTCCAGTGTTTTACTTGCTATTATTTTACTTTGCCACCATGGCCTTTTTTTTGCCTTTACCTCCCTTATCTCACCTCATTTGCTCACATTGTATATAGACTTATTTTTCTACTGTATTATTGACTGTATGTTTGTTTTACTCCATGCGTAACTCTGTGTTGTTGTATGTGTCAACTGCTTGCTTTATCTTGGCCAGGTCGCAATTGTAAATGAGAACTTGTTTTCAACTTGCCTACCTGGTTAAATAAAGGTGAAATATATATATTTTTTTAAATCCATGTGTAACTCTGTGTTGTTGTTTGTGTCGCACTGCTTTGCTTTATCTTGGCCAGTCACAGTTTTAAATGAGAACTTGTTCTCAACTAGCTTACCTGGTTAAAATTTAGGTGGAAAAACTGTTGTTGTTTTTTAAAATCAGAAGTGTCCACTTTATTTGAGGGTTGAGGGGAGAAGGTGTGTATTTTAAGTGTTTGGGAATGCAGCCCTAGTGTGTTGTATTTGGGTTGTGCCACAGAGCATTATGGGGGTTCTATGTGGTGAGAAATTTAGTGACGTTGGATATAGATTAAAAGTGAAGAATGATGATTGAGCATTTTTTTATATTATTCAATTCAAATTCGTTTTTTCAAATTACAGGAGAGCGAGGAGGTATATTACAAATAGTTTTCTTGGTTTTAGAACGTTATTTTTGTTTGCAGTTAGCAAGGCAAATTTAAATAAATTACACGAACTCCAGTAGCTAGCGTTACCAGCGCGAGTGTGCATTGATCTCCTCCAGAATGGTAGAATGGCCAACGCTGTCGAAAATGTTGTGGATTTTTCAAGAACCATTTTCATTCTCTGGGGTACACGGAAAAGGTGCGAATTAAAAGCGAGGGTCGACCTCTGCTTGAGATCAGTTTCAGGAAGAAGGTGAGGGCGTTCAATACTAACTGGTATCAAAAGTATAACTGGTTAAGCACATCACGTTCGTTATTGAGCTACAACCAGTGAGAAGATGATACCACCAGTCCGGCTCCAAACAGGCCTTTTTCTTGTGACGTATTATGCGCAGTCATAAAGCTGTGACCTAAAATGATGTAACCATGCATTCATTCACTACATAAACTGTTCAGATTGATTTAATCTGTACAATAGTTTTCTACACTCAGCTTGTTGCAGGTAATCTTTGGTCTTTTGGGGCACCTCGTTCCCTACATAAATATACATATATAGGGAATAGGGTGCCATTTGGGATGCCATCTCTGTGTGTGAGTCAGGATGTGTTTTGTGTCAATTAATTGATGGAAATGTTTCCCTCAGAAAGAAAGATGGATCGTAATGATGAGAGAATAAAAAGAGCTTTAAGACGCCGCCCTTATGTGGTAAATATCAAGTATTTGTTTGTTTTGTCCTGTTTTTGTTATATTATCACATTTTAAATTGAGTGTTGTGTTGACAGTTGAAACCAGTGAGGGTGATCACCCCTGATTCCGTGTTGTGGCCAACCGGCAAGGTGCACAGAAGGCCAAAGCCTGTTGTAAGTCATATCTGACCTGAAAGAAAACACATACTCATTAGTTATGCATTCTGCATGTACAAACTGCAGTTATCAGAATTAAAGCAAATGCAAGATATCCCTATCTAACCTCATTGAATGCTGTCTTGACAGTCTACTTCAGTGCAGACCCCTCAGATCCACAAAAGGCCTGTAAGTCACATTCAAATTCAACCACATAACAGTACTTATATCATTTATTGATACACAATTCAAGGCCAAAATGAGCAAAGCAGTGTTGAATTCATTCTTTACTGTTAACAGCCAATCATTGTGAGCTATGGGCGGGACCAACATCTGGGGATGGATGGAGCGTCAATCCAGAGCCTCTCAGCCAGGTCAGACATCTCTGCTGTTCCCATAGAGACACAACAGATAGATCAATCTGTTGATTCATATGGCCATTTTGGTTGGCTTGGTTGAATTGACAATCATCCATTTGAGATGCTAAAGAATCCTATACTATGGAAGGTCTTTAGCCCCATCCCTAATGTTATGGGAGTTGCATTTATTGCATTTTCAGTTACCCATGTATTGCTCACTACTTGTACAACCATGTGGATTGCCTACGTATTCTACATTTCCTTGAGGGTCAATGCCAGTGTATTTCTATGGTTGCCATGAGTACATGCCTTTCTCTGTCTACTCAGTCTGGAAGGGTGACTCGGCTGATAGAGAGAAAAAATGATGACGTGATCTCATCCTCCAGTTCGGATGACTTTTCGATCTATCTCTTCACTGACTGTGAATCGGAGGTAAGAGTTGTACCTACCGTCCATGTCTTTGTTGAGTGACATACACTGTGAGGAGGATGGTCTTTGACTAGTTGACTCTATACACAGTGTGATGATGAGGATCATGAAAAGGACACACCACCGCTGAAAGTTGAGAATGGAAAGGTGACAAAGCTTGACGTGAGGGATATGGACGAGGATGTATGATCTGTCTCTCCACTCCTTCGATGTGAGTCAGACTTCCTGGAAAGTTCTGCATTATGATTTTTTAAATTATATACAAGTGGGGAAGAACTAAGTATTTGATACACTGACAATTTTGCAGTTTTCCTACTTACAAAGCATGTAAAGAGGTCTGTACATTTTATATCATTAGGTTACACTTCAACTGTGAGAGAGGAATCTAAAAACAAAAATCCAGAAAATCACCTTGTATGATTTTTTAAGTAATTAATTTGCATTTTTGCATGACATAAGTATTTGATACATCAGAAAAGCAGAACTGAATATTGGTAGCAGAAAACGCTTGTTTGCAATTACAGAGATCATACGTTTTTCCTGTCAGTTCTTCTGACAGGTTGCAACAACTGCGCAGGGAATTTTGGCCCACTCCCTCCATACAAGACTCTCCAGATTCCTTCAGGTTTTCAGGGGCTGCTCGCTGGGCAAATACGGACTTTCAGCTCCCTCCAAAGATTTTCTATTTGGTTCAGGTCTGGAAGACTGGCTAGGCCCTCCAGGACCTTGAGATACTCTTCTTAACGCAAGCCACTCCTTAGTTGCCCTGGCTGTGTGTTCGGTCGTTGTCATGCTGGAAGGACCCAGCCACGACCATCATCAATGTCTTACTGAGGGAAGGAGGTTGTTGGCTAAGATTCGCAATACATGGCCCCACCAATCTCCCCTTAATACAGAATGCCAGGTCGTCCTGTCCCCTTTGCAAGAAAGCTCCCCAAAGAATGATGATTTCCACCTCACTGCTTCACGGTTGGGATGTGTGTTTTGGGTTGTATCATCTTCTTCTTCCTCCAAAACACGGCGAGTGGACGTTAGAACCAAAAAGCTCTATTTTGAATCATCAGAAACCACATGACCTTCTCCATTTCCTCCTTCTGGATCATCAGATGCGTGCTTGGGCAAACTTCAACGACGGCCTGGACATGCGCTGGCTTGACAGAGGGAACCTTGTGTGCGCTGCAGGATTTTAATCATGACGCGTAGTGTGTTACTAATGGTTTTTTTGAGACTGTGGTCCAGCTCTCTTTCAGGTCATTTGACAGTCTGCTGCCGTGGTAGTTCTGGGTGGATCCTCACCTTCGTCAATGATCAATTTGATGTGCCCCCGAGGTGAGAATCTTGCATTGGAGCCCAGACCCGAGAGGTATTGACCGTCATCTGAAACTTCTTCTTCTACTTTTCTTTATAATTGTTAGCCAACAGCTTGTTGCCTTCTCACACAAGGCTGCTTGGCTATTGTTCCTTGTAGCCCATCCCAGCCTTGTTACCGGTCCTACAATTTAATCCCTGACTGTCCTTACACAGCTCTTGGTCTTCGGCCATTGTGGAGAGGTTGGAGTCTTTTGATTTGAGTGTGTGGACCAGGTGTCTTTTATTATACAAGGTACGAGTTTTCAAACAGGTTGCAGTTAATACAGGTAATGAGTGGAGAGAACAGGAGGGCTTCTTAAACGGAAAAACTAACAGGTCTGTGAGAGCCGAACATTCTTACTGGTTTGGTATGGTGATCAAATACTTATGTCATGCAAAAAAAATGCAAATTAAATATACTTAAAAATCAAATACATGTGATTTTCTGGATTTTTTGTTTAGATTCCGTCTTGCACGTTGAAGATTGTACCTATGATAAAAATGACAGACCTTACATGCTGTAATAGGAAAACCTGCAAAATCGCAGTGTAATTCAAATATTTTCTCCCCACTGTACATGGGGGATTGAAATGATGCAGACAATTACTTATTGAGTGTAGTCATGTATCTGCAATGTGTATAGAGTAGTTAGAAAGTATTTTACAGATTGTGTTGAAGATAGCACTTTCCTATATGTTACTTTACTTTCTGGTCCTACAGAGTCCAGGGAAGGTTTCAGGTCCTGTATCTGTCAAAGAATGGCCTCTCTCCTCTTGTGACCTCAGCACAACGGACCCTGGCTGAAGCCCTACGGGCCCTGCCCTCTGCTGTAGGCCTCCCTATCCAGTAAATGTCCCAAGGCCTCTGACTCCTCTCAACCCTGTCATTATCGCTCTGCCCGAACTGAGAACTTCCATACCGCCACAGCCCTCGCCTGGCTCCCATCACCAACCTGAGCGAGACCGGCAGGAAGCTGCTCCAGGAAATGGCTGGAGTGGCCCCACAGGTGAGGGGAAATACAAGAAGGGAATATTGGCCGTAAGTCCTTCTATAGCATAGTATCATGATATCTAGCTCAAGAGAAGAGAAAATCCATATAAGCTTACATTCTTATCTCCTTGTCCAAAAATATTCAGGAAGGGAAGTCAATAAGAAAAAGAAGGGCAAGGCCAAAAAAGTAGTGAAGCAAGAGGCCAGTAAATGCAACAGATGGGAAATGTTGGAGAAAGTAAGGAGGAGGACAAGAAAAAGGAAAAGAAGAGTCTGAGGAAGAGGTGAGGAAATAGAGGAGGGAGAAGTGGAACATGACCAGGGAATACTAGACTAGAGAATTAGAGAAATAGAATGAGTAGCAGAGAAAGAGCAGCTATCTGATGTGTAAGTGCAAACTTAAGCAATAAGGCACGAGGAGGTGTGGTATATGGCCAATATATCACGGCTAAGGGCTGTTCTTACGCACAACACGGAGTGCCTGGATACAGCCCTTAGCCGTGGTATATTGGCCATATACCACAAACCCCGAGGTGCCTTATTGATATTATTAACTGCTTACCAACGTAATAAGAGCAGTAAAAATAAATGTTTTGTCATACTCGTGTATACGGTCTGTTATAAACTGGTGGTTCGAGCACCTGAATGCTGATTGGCTGACAGCCGTGGTATATCAGACCGTGTACCACAGGTATGACAAAGCATTTAATTTTACTGCTCTAATTACGTTGTTAACCAGTTAATAATAGCAATAAGAAACCTTTGGGTTTGTGGTATATGGCCAATATACCACGGCTAAGGGCTGTATCCAGGCACTCCGTGTTGTGTTGTGCTTAAGAACAGCCTTAGCTGTGGTATATTGGCCATATACCACACCCCCTCATGCCTTTTTGCTAAAATATACCACGTCTTTCAGCCAATCAGCATTCAAGGTTCGAACAACCCAGTTTATAATACTATTTATTCTCCTGTGGTTTTTGATTGACAGGTTTCTTCAGTGGCTGCTGCCCAAACTGAGATGTTCAAAGAAATAATGGCCAACTATTACTTCTACCACACACACACACACACACACACACACACACACACACAGACAATTTTGAGTATTGGTTACTCCTACAAACACACAAATGTAATTCAGAACAGGAACTATGATTAGCAAAATACATATTATTGGTCCTCATTCTTATATTTTGAGACATGCAGCATTAGATTAACATATAGTAGCCAGGAGAAGCAGGGTCAACACCTCTACTCATGCCATAAGTGCCATGACATCTTTAGTAACCACAGAGAGATAAGACCTCTGTCTCCACGGTCTCATTTAAAGGACAGCACCACACCTTAGGGCAGTGTCACTTGTATTGGGGTCTTAGGTCTCCTATGGCCAAAGGGAAGGAAGAGGCCCCTTACTGGTCTCCTTGCAATATCTGGTCTCCCACACAGAGATGGAAATCTACACCTGTTTAGACCTGGAGGATATGACTTCAGATGAGAGATGCAGAACGTAAAAGCTTCAAACACATTGATATGCAAATTCAGAACATTGTACACTGAAGTGGAGCATGCATCTGGTCTGAAGCATGTCAAAAGAGTGCAAATGAACTGGGACTGGAGGACTGTATCACATTTAAACTAAAATAGCATGTATCTGATGTAGCTACACTTATCTGTGTCTTGAATTGTGCTGTTTGAAAACGTGCATTTCCAATAAAGCTTTTTAAATTGCAATTATTTGTGTCAGACAGATTTTTGTCTTAATTAATTAACATCAGGGGTTCTTAAACTTTTTACAGCAAGGGAATATTATGTACTGATATTATCTTACCTGTTATCAGTGGGGGGGTTATTCAGCTGCTCTGGAATGTATCCCACGGTAGGTGGCGGTAGTGAACCAATAAATAGTTGGATTGCCCCCGAGAAACCCAACCAGGCAGGCAGACTGTTACCATGCAACGAGCAGACGCTTGTGAAAAGTACTAGCTACAAAATTGGCTAAATGCCTGCTGCTGTATACATAGCGCGCGTGTGTGTATGTTGCTAACCTAGCTAGTGTGCTTC
>NW_019957716.1:0-46080 GCF_002910315.2 Salvelinus sp. IW2-2015 | reverse complement strand
GAATTTCCTTAACGTAAATCAAGGATTTCCTTGAAATGTTTGACTTTCATTGAAGAGAGGAACCACATTCACAAAAAGTTATTAGATTCACATGAAATAACATCAGATCACATATAGGTCTTATTCCAACATTAAATGAGATGGGACTAGCCGTAGAAGCCTTTTTCTTATTCAAAAAACTGATTTAAAATAAGGAAGGGAGGAGGACGTGACAAACGATAATAAAAGATTGGAAATTGCCTTTGTTTTGATAGACCAGTCAGCTTAGTTACCTTGAGCTCTCGAGGTGGTTAGTGCACACGTGCGTACAGCGCTCCAGAGCTAGGCACCAGGTGCTCGTGAGGCGGTCCAATGAAGTCAAAATGGATAAATGGTCATTAATCCTCCTAGTCAGGAAACAATATATGCCACACTAAGTAAAACAAATGGGGGGGGAGGGCACGTGGGTTAAGACACTCATAATGAGCGCCAACGGCCTTTGCTCTACTAGAGAGCTTCAAACTAATAAGTCAAGTTAAGTCAAACTCATTATATAACTACAGACTACACTTAATAGATTACTTCAAGAGGATTCTGTTCTTATTAAAACATGTTGTTTTTCTGACTTATCACTGTCATATTTTGTTAGCGTTAAAGCATTTGATCGCATACCCAAGCTCTTGAAGCAGTAGCAACTACTGTTGCCAGGTTGGTTCGCTGTGATCTCGGGCAGGTGACTCCTCCATCCGTGTTTAACCGCCCACGAGAGTAGGAACGGAAAGCCTTCCCAGCAGACCACGCTGCTGCACGACCTGCTCGCTGATTGGCTGAGGCTGTGGTGGAATCAAAACACAGATGGGTCAGCAAAATGGTCAGAATGTTGTCCAGAGAAACTAAAAACAAAATCTACAAAAGACAGTCAAAGAAACAGGTGTTGAAAATACTGCAAGCGGCATTTCCAAACACGGTACAGATAACCCCGAAGAGTCAATGAATGATGATACTTTCAAGACAATGACCATGAAATGTCTCGTTTGAAAACTCAAAAAGTAGCGTGTTACCCGGAGCAAGGCGTGACAAATCAGAGACTCATCCAGTGCGGCGTTATAGCTCTTTTCTGCTTGCAGAGCTGATCTATGATATAGTTGATCCCATCGTGGTTAGAGAGTCTCCTGCAATGGTTAGTGGCCACCACCAACCTACAGGAAAAAGAGAGGGACACTTTGTCATCAGATAACGTGTTTTGTCAGGAACATCCACAAAAGAATGAGAAACACGAGCAGGAATCTAGAAGAATGTAAATGATCAATTCAAATCAATATATTTGTCACATGCAGCCGAATTACAACAGGTGTACACCTTACAGGAAATGCTTACTTACAAGCCCTTAACAACATGCTTTAAGTAAAAAAAAACTTTTTTAAGTAAAAAAATAGATACAGTAGAAAACAGAAAAAAAATGAACAAATCATTAACAGCAATCAGTAAAATAAAAATGAGGCATATACAGGGGGTACCGGCTACAGAGTCAATGTCGGGGAACCGTGTTAGTCGAGAGATTAGGTAATTGCCAATGTAGGTTAGAGTTAAATTACTATGCAAGATATAAAACCAGAGTAGCAGCACGTAAAAAGGCCAGTCTGGGTAGCCCTTGATATAGCTGTTCAGAGTCTTATGCTGAGGAGAAGCTTTAAGAAGCTATTTGGACCTCGACTTGGGCACCTGTACCGCTTGCCGAGAACAGTCTATGACTAGGTGGCGGAGTCTTTGACCAATTTCTAGGGCTTCCTCTGACAGCTGGGTATAGAGTCCCTGGATGAGCAGGAGCTTGCCCAGGATGATTGACTGGGCCTGTACGTACTACCCTCTGTAGTGTCTGCGGTCGGAGGCCGAGCAGTTGCCATACCAGGCATGATGCAACCATCGGATACTCTCGATCGTGCAGCTATAAGAACCTTTTGAGGATCTGAGAAAACCCATGCCAAAGTTTCCGTCTTCTGAGGGGAACAGGTTTTGTGAGCCCTCTCACGATGCCTTAGTGTGTATGGACATGAATTGTGTTAGTGAGTGTGAACCAAGAACTTGAAGCTCTCAACCTGCTCCAGCTACAGCCCGTTCATGAGAATGGGGGTAGTGCTCGGTCCTCCTTTTTCCTGAAGTCCATTCAGCTTCCTTGTCTGATCAGTTGAGGGAAGTGTATGTTGTTGTTGTCTGACCTCCTCATAGGCGCTTCATCGTTTCGTGATCAGCCTACACTATTGTTATAGGCAAAGTATGATGGATGTTGGAGTCGTCCTGGCCATGCAAGTCATGACGTGACAGGAGTACAGGAGGGCCTGAGCACGACCACTCATGAGGGCCCGTTTTGGATCAGCGTTGCGGATGTGTTATTCCCTACCCTTACCACCTGGAGTGGTCCCGCAGGAAGTCATGAACCTGTTGAGAGTAAATGGGTGTTTAGTCCCAGAGGTCTTGCTTAGTGATGACTTGAGGCACATGGTGTTGAGCTGTACCTGTAGTCAATGAAAGCATTTCTTCACATAGGTGTGTCCTTTTTCCAGGTGGAGAAGGCGTGTGGATGCATAGAGATGCATCATCTGATGGATCTGTCTGGGGCGGTATGCAATTCGGAATGGTCTAGGGTTTGGATAATGGTGTTGCATGTGAGCCTACCGCTTTCAAAGCACTTCATGTCTGACATGAATGCTACGGGTCGGTAGTCGTTTAGGCAGGTACCTTTAGTGTTCTTGGGCACAGGACTATGGTGGTCTGCTTGAAACATGTCGGTATAAACAGATTCAGACAGAGCAGTTGAAAATGTAGTGAAACACTATCCAGTTGGCACGCATGGATCCGGAGTACATGATCTGGATCCGTCTGCCCTGCGCGCTGGAATGATACCTGTTAAAGTCTTACTCACATCGGCTACGGAGCGGTACACACAGTCGTCTGGAACAGCTTGGTGCTCTATGCATGTTTTCAGTCGTACTTGCCTCGAAAGCGAGCATAGAATTAATTTAGCTCGTCTGGTAGGTTTGTGTCATTGGCACTCTGCTGTCTTCCCTTTGTAGTCGTAATAGTTTGCAAGCCCTTCCACATCCGACGAGTGCGGAGCCGTGTAGTACGATTCAATCTTAGTCTGTATTGACGATATACCTGTTTGATGGTTCATCGAAAGCATCGTGGATTTCTTATAGCTTCCGGGTAGAGTCCCGCTCCTTGAAAGCTGGCAGCTTAGCTTAGCTTAGTGCGGATGTTGCTGTAATCCCATGCTTCTGATTGGGGTATGTACGTACGGTCACTGGGGACGACGATCATCGATGCACTATTGAATGAAGCCAATGACTGATGTGGTTACGCCTCAATGCCATCGGAGAACTGGTACATATTCCCGTCTGTGCTAGCAAAACAGTCGTAGACTTAGCATCGCTTCAATCTGACCACTTTTTTAATTGACCGATCACTGTGTGCTTCCTATTAGTTTTGCTTTGAAACAGGAATCAAGAGATAAGAAATTGTGGCAGATTTTCCAAATGGAGACGAGGGAGAGCTTTGTACGCATCTCTATGTGTGCGAGTAAAGTGTCTAGAGCGTTTTTTCCCCTCTGGTTGCACATTTAACATGACTGAATAGAAATTAGTAAAACTGATTTAAGTTTTCTGCAGTTAAAGTCCTGGCCACTAGAGCGCCGTCCTCTGGCATGTGCGTTTCCTGTTTGCTTATGGCGTATACAGCTCATTGAGTGCAGTCTTGTGTCCGTATCAGTCTCGGTGTATATAGACAGCTACAAAAATATAGATGTAAACTCTCTGGTAAAATAGTGAGGTCTACAGCTTATCATGAGATACTGCTACCCAGGCGAGCAAAACCTTGAGACTTCCTTGACTTTCGTGCACCAGTGCTTACCAAAGACCGTTGTCCCTTGTTACCAGAGACCGCTGTTCTACCTGCCCGAAAAAAAGCTTAAACCCGCCAGCGTAGGTTAATCAGTGTTGTCGTTCACACGATCGTGAAACATAAGATATTACAGTTTTTAAATTTGTCCCATGTTGGTAGGATATACTGTGCTCGTAGTTCGTCTATTTTTTTCATATAGATTGCTGTACGATTGCTACATAGGACCGATTGGAAAGTAGAGTACCTCTTCGCGCACGGATCCTTAAAGGCACCCGCACCAGTCCACGATATCTCGGTCTTTCTCCCCGTGAATACGGACCGAGGCCTTCGTGGGTGTTGGAGTAATTATCCTCGTCTGACTCGCTCGCAAGAGAAGAATTCCTCCAGTACGGGCGTGAGTAATCGCTGCCATGAATCAAGGCGTCTTTTCGTCCATTAAGCAACGGTGGCAGAGAAACATTATGTACAGAATTAAGTTATAAATAAAACGCGAAAAAAACAGCACAAAATGGCTTACGGATCGTTAAACGCGGCAACTCTTCAGTTGGGTTGATTCATTGAAGTAGGAAATAATGCATACATATTTTCTAAATTATTTGATCACAGAGGATAAAACATATCAAAGTGGTCCTGAAGCACCCTAGTGGACAGGTTGTTAAATGGACAAGCAGGTCCTCTCACCTTGCGTGAGCCAATGGGTGTGGGACTGAAGATTTGGCCTGCAGTCGGAAGAGTTAGGTGGCGTAGAGGGCAAGCACAAAAAGCTCAGATATCTTAGGAGCCAGACGTCCTGCAATCTCTCCTGAGCAGCTCCCAGCAAGTCTCAATCTCCTCTTGGAAATAGAGAGAGACGGACATTGAAAGCGTAAGGACACACACTTGACAAGAATGTAGTGTATATTTATTCACCTGGATAAGTTTGCTGAGAACACATTCTCATTTAACAGCAACGAACGGGAAGATTACAGGGGAGGAGAGATATGAATGTAGCCAATTGGAAGCTGGGGATATTAGGTGGCCATGACAGTATGAGGGATAGATCAGGAATTTAGCAGGACAACGGGTTAACACCCCTACTCTTACGATAAGTTGAGGGATTTTAAGTGACCACAGAGAGTCAGGACAACCGTTTAACGTCCCATCTGAAAGACGGCACCCTACACATTAAAGCACATACAGAATGAATAGACTTTAAGATGGTTCTGATGTAGTGTGATTTAGAAGATGTAGTGTGATTTAGTAGATGTAGTGTGGATTTAGTAGATGTAGTGTGATTTAGAAGATGTAGTGTGATTTAGTAGATGTAGTGTGATTTAGTAGATGTAGTGTGATTTAGTAGATGTTAGTGGTGTGATTTAGTAGATGTAGTGTGATTTGGTAGTACGGCCTAGCTAATGTTAGTGACTGATGTAGGATCTGACGTTGAGTGAGAGCAGATGTAGTGACGTAGTAGCTAGTTGTAGTGACCGATGGTGGATCTGACGTTGAGTGAGAGCAGATGTAATATGATGTAGTAGCTAATGTGTAGTGACCGATGTAGGATTGACGTTGAGTGAGAGCAGATGTAATGTGACGTAGTATCTAATGTGTAGTGACCGATGTAGGATCTGACGTTGAGCTGAGGCAGATGTAATATGATGTAGTAGCTAATGTGTAGTGACCGATGTAGGATCTCGCGTGAGTTGGAGCAGATGTAACGTGACGTAGTAGCTGACATAATTGAATGTCAGCATTGAAGTGAGGGGTCAAGGCGCGAGTGTGTCAGACTGTCCAGTGAGAAGACCAGACAGTCTCCGGGGGGCTGTGTGACGTGGATCTGTAGCACCGACACAACACGGCCTCCAGGTAGTCTGCTCAGGAGCCTAAAGAGGAAGGAAATAGTAAACCAAACCATACCAGAGAGCAAAGAGTAAAACAGAAGAGACAGATAATTGGCCTACATCTTTGATGTACATTAGTATCTCACACTTTTCACGAGTGAAATTCTATCACATTCTAAAAGGTATTTACATGATTTACATTACATTATTTATTATTCCATTTCTTCCGCTTGCTCAAAGAGTGCACTTATGCCCTTCCTGTCACAGAGTTTAAAGGCTTCTAGATCGGTTTAAACTTGACCGGAGGGAGTTTCCATGTTAAATCCACGGTGGAAAGTGTGCACTTTGGAGAAGGTTGGAGAATGGGGATGCAATCTTTTGTCTGAGGCCATTCCACTAAACAGATTGTCAGCAGCGATACCTTAGTGTAAAAGATGTCCACAGGGAACCTCCTGCCGGGGATTCTGAGACAGGGGCGTCATCGAAGAAGCAGGAGAGCGCTCTGTGTCAGAGGTGGCGCTGGCCACCAAGCACTTAGGTCCGGACGGAACCGGGCGATGTCTTGATCAGGCCAAACAGGATGTCTGTGTGCAGCGTCCGCTCGTGAGCCTCGTCAAATGATGACACACTGAGAGACGAGGAAGGGATCGTTGATCATGTATTGTTATCCTGTCATATGACTATAACAATATGGCAGGGATTATTTCATTTCATAATATACACTTTTAAACATAACCTCTACATATAGAAAACATTTAAGAGAAGGACAGACGGGGCATATAGTGGTACCTGTAGCTGGCCAGATCAGGCTCTGTGAGAAACTCCTGAGCAGCATTCCGTCAGTCATGTATTTGATACTGTCCTCTCCGACGTACAGTCCTCAAAACGGATACTGTAGCTACCTGAGGAGAAGGGTGGTTGGACACATAAGGTGAGTTTATGTTTCTACCATATACATAAGAATTACGTATGCTTCATCAGAGTGAGAGAGCGCGTGAGAGTGGTTGTGCCATATTCACTCGTTGCAGCTTGACGCCCACTTCTTGTGCCACCTGGCTGCTACGACATGGCTGCCACTCTACGGGGCTGGGTAACCCCATCTTCATGCCTCCATCATTGTAGCCCTAGGAGATGTAAAGCAGACCACAGGTCAGAAAAGCATAATGCCACAAATGGATCAGGGTGGAAAGACTACAATATTTTTTTTTGTAAAAAAAGTGACAACATTGAAGTTTTAGATGACTTGTCAACGTACACAAATGTCCAATGGAAATGTGTCTTCTGCTTTCCTCTAACCTCTTTGAATGTGCCCATAAAAGTTTATGGAAATGGCTTGAATAATGTTACCAACCGACTCATGAGGAACTGTGGATCTGGGTGGTCTTGCGGAGCCCGTCTCTCCTCGACGAATCAGGATTGGTCTGCTGGATGGCAGGAGCAGGTCCTCTCTGTAGGGGAACACGGGCAAGCTGCGTCTCACTTCTGGATGGACTGCTTTGGACCTCCGCTGGCAGGGCTGCCTGCCTGCTCCTGGAGAACACACATACAGAGATGAAGACAATATTAAATTGTTGTACAAATATTACAATGTAGAAATGCTACAGAAGCCTCAGGTGTGTATTGGTTGATTGCTACCGATTATGCTTGGAATGTAAAATATTTTCTGGATTTGAATTATTGCAACCTTTTGTTCACTAGCTTCCAGACAAAATAGCAACAATTATAGCTCTATTCCTTGCAATCTATCAGAGATAAACGCTTCAATTATAAAAGTTAGTGTCAACCACCTTTTCATCCTGGGTTCCCTTCATGATGACGGCACTGCTGACAAAGTTGATCATCTCGTCCTCCTCCAGGATCAGCTGGTACTTCTCTCTTTCTGCCTTCAACCCTTTCTCCCTCTCCTTCTTGCCCGAAGCTGAGCGAGGCGGTCTACAACCTCTCCTCCTCCCAGCGACCCTGCTCTCCTCCACCTCCATGGGCATCTCCTAACTCCAGCTCCATGTCCTCTGAGGAATATCTGAGAGATGAAAGAGAGAGAGAGACGGTGAGATAGAGGGAGGGACAGAGGAAGAGGAAAATGAGAAGTGAGCGAGATACTTATATATAATCAAGCCCCGGATCCTAGTGTTTTTACATATCTCCATTTCAACAAGAGTACTGGCGTATCCATGGCAGGACCATTACTAGCCACTATCTCCTCCTTACTTTACTCTCTCTCCTCCGGCATGTAGTTCTGTTCTTCCTCTCCTCCTTCTCCTTGGCACCGGCTTTCTTGTAGTCCTTGGCCAGGTCTCGGAGGTTGCGCTTGTACTCCAGTCCTTCCGCTCCCTCTCCGTCAGCGCGTCGTGAGAACAGGTACTCATGTCGGCTATCTCCGCCTCCAGGTCTCCAGCTCTCAGCCTCTCTTTGGACAGGTAGTTCCTGCGAGGACTCCTTCTCAACTCTGGAAGCTATAGAAAAGAGGAAATAGGTGGTGACCATAGACATATAATGAGTCTCAGGGGCTGTTCCCTGTTCTATTAATTATATTTATACTGTTTTTTTTTTTTTTTTAATATCCTATCTTTTTTTTTTTATACAGACCAGGGTGTCAACATACGGCACGCGGGCCGGAACCGGCCCCAAGGAGGTTCGATCAGGCCCGCAGCATAATTTGAAGTGGAAAAAAGTGCATAAAAGACATGGAATTAATATTTTTATTTCGCTGCAATTCATGGATATAGCTAAGGGGCGCACTCTTTCCATCAGAGTAGAAGACAGCCCGCATCACTGAGACAGACTGAAAACAGCAGACGGTATCAATGCGCCATCTGCTGCTTGTTACGACGTTGTTTAATACCTTGGTCTTACATTCCGCTACACCCTCATTAGCAAAATGTCGTTATCCAAACGGAGAAAAGTAGATAAGGAGTGTACGAATTTTCAAAGAAAAATGGACCACGTCCTATTTATTTACAGAGATGCACGAAAAACCTCGTGCTTGGTGTGTTTGCAACAAAGTTTCCGGTATTGAATGGAATATAATATCGACGCCACTACGAGACTCATCACAGCGAAAAATATGACGGCTTGCAAGGACAACTGAGAAGAGATAAGATTAACGAATTGCTGGCGGGTCTGAGGAAACAGCAGTCAACTTTCATCCAGAGCCGAGAAGTCAGTGAAGCAGCGGTAAAAGCCAGCTATATTTTCCTAATGTTCTTGTGCTTCTTTACACCAAAACAAAGGAAAGACATGATATTTTGGTTATTTATAGCAGAGTATGGTATAATTTTAATGGTCCGGCCCACTTGACATCTCCCTAGGCCGTATGTGGCCCACGATGCGAAATGAGTTTGACACCCCTGACCTAGACGATTATATGACAATAGCTACTGGGCATTTTAATAATGTGCTCACGATTTTCTTGTGATCCTCCTCTGCCATCTTTAGTCTTTTCTGAGCCTCCTCGTAGCCCTGGTGAAAAAGACATGGAAAAACATTTAGCCAACAAACAAAACACACCTACAAGTACACTTGTAAGTCAAATAGACTGAGTTGGATTGCGTCATTCAGAGTCAATCCCACCTTCTTGTCCGTTCTCTCCATGATGTTCCTCGTCTTGTCTTTGTCCTTCAGTTTCATTCGTTCGGCAAAGGCATCCCTCTCTTCCAGATCCAGTACGCGTTCTCTCTCTTCCTTCTCCCACTCCTCCTCCTCCTCTTCATCATTCTTACTGGACTTCTGGTTGCCATGGCCCAGCTTACTACTGAGAAAGAGGAAGGGCCTTTTAGAAACTCCAACCACACAATCTAAGTGGAGGCTTGTTCAAGCAGGCAATGAAGCCACAGAGGTGTAGCAGCTGAAAAATGGAGACTACACAGCATGAAAACAATCAAAATATTCTAGGGTAACTGGCTTGATTGTTGTTATGTATTTATGGTTGCAATTCAGTTCATGAGACCATAGACTCCAGAAGCTACATCCTGTCTCCCTGAAGTCCATACAAGTCAAATACAGCTGTCAACATTTAGCTAAAAAGCAACAAGAGAGAGGAAAGCAGGTAGAACGTGTCACAAGCAAGCAACATGAAACCCCTTTCAAGGTTGATTACCTTTTAGGGGTCTCCTCTTCACTAGATGATTGACTCTCCTCCCTTTTCCTGAGGTGCTTCCTCTTATCGCCTCGGTCTTTACTTTTCTTCTTCTCCTTCTCCCTCTCTCTCACCGCCTCTCCGTCACTCTCGCTGTCCGACAGTAGGGTGTAATTTCGATTCTTCCTCTCAATCTCCATGACATGTCGCTCTATCGCTCTGGCTGGCTTTTCAACGACTTGTTTACGAGGAATCTGAAACACATAGACGAAAGTCATTACTAGATGGTCATAATAACCACGGTCAAAATAAGAAACAAGCATGCAGTTCAATGACTTATGAGAAGAAAGCAAATAATTTTACCTTTTCATACAGTTCCTGTGCAAAGGCGATCACTCTCTGATTAATGTCGATGGTGCCCGTCGACTTGAGGTGGGCCACAAAGCCTTGAGCGCTCGAGGATTTACGCGCGGAGCCGATCATGAACTGGGCGACATATCTGTCACTAAGGCCGAGGATGTCGTGCAGACTGTCGCTCACCCATTGCTCTAGGTTTGCCATTTTTACTAATTGGGAGACAAAATCAGTTAGCTACGGTATAGATGTAGACAGAGAGTTGCATAGTACTAGGTATCACAGGAGGTTGCTGAGGGGAAAATGGCTCATAATAATGGCTTATCCCACTCCAGTCATTACCACGACCCCATTCTCCCCAATTAAGGTACCACCAACCTCCTGTGCTAGGTATATAAAATGTCATATACATGGGGAACTTCTGTAGCAATGGTGGTGACGTTGTAGCAGGGAATGGCTGCCACAGCTAGATTTATATGCTACACAAGGGTATATTTAAGCAATTAGGCAGGAGGGGGTGTGGTATATGGCAAATATATCATGGCTAAGGACTGTTCTTACAGAACGAAGCAGTGCGACGTGGCTGGATACAGCCCTTACCCAATGTATATTGGCCATATACCACAAACCCCCAAGGTGCCTTAATGGTATTATAAACAGGTTACTAAAAATATTATTATTAGATCATATTCCACAGGTATGACAAAACATTTATTTTTAATACTCTAATTACGTTGGTAACCAGTTTATAGCATTAAGGCACCTCGGGGGGTTTGTGGTATATGGCCAATATACCACGGCTAAGGGCTGTAAAGGCACTCCGCGTTGCGTCCTGCTGGGTAAGAGCCCTTACCGGTGGAATATTGGCCAATACCACACACCCTCGTGCCATACATTGTAAAACGGAATAGATCCGCTGGATGAGCTTTAGTAGGAACATTCGAAATGAAAGCCCTCTAGCTTTTCTTTCCCTCCTTTATTTGCTCTTTGAAGATCTGAAGAGGAAACTATTCATAATATAGATAGGTAGCTAGCGAGCCACATTACCTTGTTTTTAAACGGCAATGAACATGGGGGTGATATATGAAAACAGCACAACACGCAGCAGCTAGCAAGTTTAACAAAAACTTGCTCAGTTTAGGTTAATTTGCTTCACGCCTCACTAATATGTGGACGTTTAACTAACGAGTGAAGTTAAAATTAGCCCTCTCATTACTAACGTTAACAACAATCCTGTTGGTTACAATGACACTTATTAAGCAAAACATATCCACAACTTCTGGCTAGGTGATTACTCCATCCATGGTGCAACAACTGGAAGCGGAACTACGTAGTTTCAATAAGTCTCTGGTCGGATTCTGCATTCTGCCCCCTGGTGGTTGGTGTACAGAACAACCCAATCAGAACAAGTACTGCGCAATAGTTTGTCCAAATGATGGCACATCTGCATCTGAATGAAGAGCCTGCATTATAAACATATTTTTCCCGCTATGTACATTGGTCATCGTTAATACCATTCATTAGTTGATGAGGCATTTTGCATTACACTCAATGGTTTAAAGACCTGTGAAATCTATACCCATTTACATCATTTCCCGTCTAATCCCTTTGTGAGTGGAATTTAGGCACAAACTGGAAAGTGTAAACATCCTTCCAAGTGCGTGTCGTCACCATTGAATTACAGTGAATTAAATTGATGGCACCAAACACTCAAAGTCAAGTGAGGTTAGCATGCGCCTGACAATGAAATAAGATGATAGAAGAAAAAGGGGTGTGTTCTTCCGTGAACCCCACCACACAGATGTGTAATAATGAAAGTAGGTAAACATAGTAGACTGGAACTTACATTTCTAGGGTAATGCAATTATGCTAGGGTTATGTAACCAATTGTTATCTCCTGCACGCTGAAGGAATCAAACTTTATTTTTCGGTGGTTTAATTGAAAATGAGAGCATCGTTGGACATCAAGGGACTTCTGCTGCTCTTATGTGGAGTTAACCTGGCCGACACGCTTGGGTACAAACCGGTCATCATTGTTCACCGCCTCTTTGACGGCCCTGAACAATACCTTATGATGAGTCGTTTGATACAAGAGGTACGTTTCAATTTAAAAAAACAAACATGTATTTAACCTTTATTTAATTAACTAGGCAAGAGAGCCCAATGCAGAGAGCCCAATCCTCTACAACACATATTTAACCGTAATTATATACTTATTAAACAGAAAAGAAAACTATTATGTAATTTGAGACTTATTAGGTTATTGAGTAGAGGGGGAAAAAAGAAAGTGAGTGTACTTTATACAGTCTATGAGTGATAAAAGATGATTTTTGGGCCACCAAAACTCAAATAATAAATATAAATATTAAAACGTGTTTCCATAAATAAAAGCACTAAAAAGGCAAAAAAGTATTAATGGAAATAGTTTCACATGAAGAGAGAATTTTATAAGATCCTGTTTTAGTGCACCTGTGATACAAATGTAACACAACATATTCCTCTAAAAACATGTGGCTGTTGTCCATTCTCCAGAGAGAAAAAAGTAATCCATCCATAATTTCCCCAATACCAGGAGCAAACACAACGTTTTCATCCTATAATATTGGCCCATCATATCATTATACTTTAGCAATAAGGTCCGAGAGGGTGTGGTATATGGCCAATATACCATGGCTAAGGGCTGTTCTCATGAACAACGCAATGTGGAGTGCCTGGATACAGCAACGTGGAGTGCCTGGATACAGCCCTTACCCGTGGTATATTGGTCATATACCACAAACCCCTGAGGTGCCTTATTGCTATTATAAACTGGTTACCAATGTAATTAGAGCAGTAAAAATACATTTTTAATTCATACCCATGGTATACGGTCTGATATACCGTGGCTTTCAGCCAATCAGCATTCAGGGCTCGAACCACCCAGTTTATAATGTATGTTATAATATGATAGGATAACATGTTTCAAGTACATCATTTTTTCTTGTAACTTGCAATATAAGCTGAAGTATTATTTTCACAGGCCCATCCAGGTACCAACGTGTCAGTGATATATCTGTATGATAACATGGCCAGCCTGATGCCACTGTGGGTGCAGGTGCAGGGCTTCAAAAATACGCTCTATCCAATCATGCAGGAGGCAGAGCATGGCGTCCATCTTATCTGCTTCTCACAAGGTCTCTCTATCTCAGTTATTTAGCATTTTTGGAACAAGACATAGAGATATAGCTCTGTCCGCTTAATGTTGTCTTCCCCTGCTTCTCCTAGGTGGTCTGATATGTGGAGGACTTCTTTCTACACTTCCTGACCATAATGTCCAGTCCTCCATCTCCCTCTCATCACCACAGGCTGGCCAGTATGGAGGTCAGTGATGGTCACTTTCTTCTCATAAGTCATTTTCTATCAGGCAAGGCCTATGTATAGATCTTAAAAAAAGAAAGAATCCTCCAACAAATTCTAACACATTGAAGTTTAGCTTTTTGTCATACCACAAAGTAAAACTAAAATCTATTAATGTCTCACATTTCAAATAAAAAGTGAAACTTTGCAAGCCGAATGTAAACTTCAAACACATTATATGTTCCACACACCACACACATTTAACGAGCCTTTTCGTTGTGCTTCTCGCACAGACACAGAAATTCTGAAATGTTTTTTTCCCCACTATCTAAAGGCCCGTGTTTTTCACGTGTGCTACTCTTCAGTAGGACAGAAATGGTCCATCTGCAACTTCTGGAATGGTAAGAGAAAATTGGGTAGTTAAAGGGGAACTTCGGTGTCGAACAAATAGAGAACCAGATGTTTGTAGATGTGTATCTGAGTACAGTAAAGAGGCTCACAACTGTTCCTTTGTGCTTGCACCAAAATGTTTTGTCCTACCAGACCCACACCAAAGAGAACGCTTCCTGTAGAGCAGCAATTATCTGGCCCTACTGAATGGAGAGAGACCACACAGGGAAATGACAGGTAGTGAAATTCATTCCTACTGCAGATATCTCAATATCCAAAACTGGAAACCTAGATTAGATTAGTCATCATTGACTGATAAGGGAGAGACAAAATCTCCAGCCAAGTTCCTTACTTCTCCTTTAACACTGCCTTGTCAGCATAATGAACAGAACTACACATTTTGTAGCAACAAATTTAGTTTGGCTTAAATTACTTTCCCAGAATATATATATTTGATAAAACTGCAGATTCAGTCTGGCCCTACTGACACTGTTGGCCTAAGTCGTTTTAAATTCTATAAAATGTGGAGAGACCTAGTTACTCTCACTCTCAAAACAAATAAATGTATCTCTCTCTCTAATCATCAGAGTGGAGGAAGAACTTCCTGCATATCAACAAGCTGGTGTTGATTGGAGGACCAGATGATGGCGTGATTACACCATGGGAGTCCAGGTATCCATGGTCACCATCATCACCATTATTTTACACTAAATTAATTGCCCTGTTGTATATCCTGTATTCTTACACACACATTGGTTGCATTTCTGAGACGTGGGCTTGACACTAGTGACACTCTATACCTAATGGACTAACCATTTCTGTTCTCTTCAATCAGTCAGTTTGGATTTTATGACTTTAACGAAACCATTGTTGAGATGAAGAACCAGGAAGTAAGTTAGTTTAATGGTATCATTTACCATCATTGATAATGTTCATGTCATAATGTGATGGGTAACTATGTGCTTCTCTGTCTCTCTCATTTGAATAGTGGTAGGTTAGGGATTCGTTTGGGCTGAAGACACTGCATGCTCGTGTAGACCTGGCTGTGTATGTGCTCTCAGGAGTGAAGCACAGCTATTGGCATTCTAATGAGACGGTGTTCAGAGGCTGCATAGAGGAGTGGCTGACATGAACATGCACACATACACACTGAATATAATGTTCACAGAAACAGACATAAAAGGTTATGCAAATTGTCTTTGATTGACATATCATAGTTGTATGTAGTGCCTATTTTATATTTTTTATACAGTATTGTTTGTCTGTGACTATGAAACAGCGAAATCAAGTGTTATTGTACAATAAAAGGAAATGAACTGAATTTAACTCAATTTCACATGGTGTGTGCTTGCACAATGCTTTCACTCTTCTCCTGGTGAATCAGAATTGTTTCTCTCTTTGAATAAATCTGTGTGATAGTGTATAATCTTTATATTTGACTGAATCTTCAAAATAATTACTGAACATTGGACTACCATGTTGGCACACAATCGCCCAAACATGCAAATGTTCTAGTTCCATAGATTTCCATAGATCACAAGGATCTGAGCAGAAATTAAAAACAGTAGGCTAAATGTTTTTCCGGGGGGGCTATATTATGGGAATGATTGCCACCAGAATCACATGTAATGTAAAATGTTGGATAAACTTGAATTACATTCCATTGTACCTATTAGTTGAGGGAGGAGCTCTGGCGCCGTACATTACCAATGAAAAGTGTGCCTATGAAAATAATCCAATCGACTGCTGATTTACGGCCATTCACTTCTCAAAACAGGGGTGTAATCATTAACCAAACAGAGATGTTATATTGGACAAATTCAGGTAGGTCCCTCCCCGTTTCGTTCCGTTTACGAAACGTTTTGCAACAGAATTGGCGTAATGAATACACCCCAGGTATGACTAATGACGTCAGCAAGGTAGTGCATACTCACAGCTCCTTTCCGGTGTAGGCAACTGCAGTGCGCTCGAGTTCCTGGTTGACATTGTAAGACACTTTTTAATTTTTTATTATTGTTTTTTTTTTTTTTTTTACTATGTGGTCATTTGTAAAGTCATTCATGTTTTTAGAAAATGTAGATGGGACCCGGTTAACTTCACCGAGGACGCCACCGGGATTAATGTTTGCGTTCAAGATTTCCCAATTTTATCGTGTTCAGAGCGCGAAACCAGATTTAATTTATCGAGACAGATAAACAATACTCATCCAAACGCTTTATGCATGCAGATGGACTAAAAGTGGATGTATAGAAAACAAATCTGTGATTTTGGCAATCTCTAAAGGAAGGATAATTAATTTGGTGAAGTCATACTGCTTAACTTGATTCAGACGGTGAACACGTAGCCTAGAACTTTCCGCGTTGTCGGAATGAAACTTATTTACACACCTCAGCTGCTTAAAATAGGACTGCATAGACAGGTCATTGGTTTTGGTTATAGGTTGTGTACCGCGGGCAACAGAAAGAGACGACAGCTGCTGGTGTAAGATACATATTTCGATATTGTATAGGAATAGAATAGCCTGCTGTTGTCTAAAGTTCATAATGATAGGTACAAGCGAGCAGTGAAACGAATGGCGGGGAGAGCGTTTGCGAGACTTGTTTTTTCGCTTTGACTGTTTGCGAAATGTACTGACAGCGTGGTTCAAGGTCGACGTGTAGGCGGCTGTGGGTTGCAACTGTAAACACTCAGCTCTGTGCTAAAAGAGCCAACACGTTGAGCAAAACATCCACACTATAATATTAAAGCGCACTGAGGCAAAGCAAAAAATCGAGGCTCTTAAGCGGCAAGTTAGTGAGAGCAGATAACTGAATTAGGCTAAACAGCCAAGTATAATCATTTTTTTATATAAGTGGGCCAAAAGTGAAGCCAGTTCTAACTTGGAAAAACATATTTGAATGTCACAGCCAGCAAGTGCAATTATACAGAATGTAATTCTAAGATTAGATATCCAACCATTCTCTACACCATGATCAAAAAGTTTAGAATACATTTAGTTAAAGCTGCAGCAAATAATCTGTTCTGCCTTATTCCAACAGAATATTGAAGATCATTCTGTGGACATAAGGGGATTTTCTAGCCCTTCCGTCTACTATGTCCTCCAGAGGCAAAGGTGAGGAATGTCTGGTGTGTGGGGGTGACCTGCACGGTAACCAACGGCGATGGCTCTTTGGGCGTCAGAACAAGAAAGATGGTCAGCCTCAGACCCCATCAGACTCGCTGGGCAGAGGAAGTCTCTCCAGGTCTTCTCAAAGCAGCCCCTGGGGTGAGGTGTGTTTGTGTGTGCTCTTCTCTGTGTGTATGTGCGTGTATCTGTTCTAATGTTTTCTTTTCCCACTTTGCAGGTAGCACCATGTCTCTTGGCTCCACGGTTTCTCTCTCGTCCCTTTCCTCACCTTCTAAAGCCATGGACCTTCTCTCTGTGCTGACACACATACTAGGCCAGTCTGTATCACGGGGCAGTGGGCGGGGGGAGTTCTTGTGTGGCAAATGTGTTTCAGTTCTAGAGCGGGTTTTCAAGTTTGACTCTGTCATTTCCAGAGTGAGGGTCTTATCCTCTGAGAGGCTTCAGAAGTTGATCCAGGAGAGGGACAAGGTCAGGCAGTGGGTACGCAGCGCTTACCGCCAGCGACACCCTCAGGATTTCCGGATGAGGAGCAGCACTAGGGAGGAGGATGGGGAGGGAATGGGAGACCGAGAGGGTTACATTGAAATGTTGAAGGAGAACATGGCCCTGTCAGAGTATGAGTGCTGGTCTGAGAAATGGGATGCATGTCCATACTTCAGGAGAACGGGGAAAAGATGCACGATGGGGAAAAATTGTGAGGGATGTGATTCTCTGAGGGTGTCCGACTCCGCCTATGAGTCAGTTTGTGGGGTTCCCCGCCGCCTACCCTTCCAACCCTTTTCCCCCCTGGCCCTATCGCGGGATAAGTCGCAGAGCATGCCTCTTCATTGGTCGAGAGTGCCGTCGCTAAGCTCTAGCCCAGCGTCATTGACTGGATCCGCTCTCTCCTTACGAGCGTCCTCTCGCACTGAGTCCATCCAATCGCTGGACTCGCTGGGTTGCCGTGATCCATTTGATTTTCCGGATGATTTGTCACTCCTGGTCCTCAGAGAGTTGAAAGGTATTGAAGGAAAGCCTGTCAGTTCACCTTTGGGGAGTAAGATTCCCGTTTTGGGAAAGCGGGAAGGGCGATATTCAGGAGAGGTAGGCGAGACATCCTCCCCTGAGGTAACAAGGGTGCTGAATTTTGGAGAGCAGAATGGAGGAGAGGAAGCGGATGGAGAGACCAATGATGTTCTGACTGAATTGAGGGACGAGTTTATTCCACTACACAGAGAAGTGAGTTTTCGCTTACGTTCTATCAAAATCCAGCATGCCAAATAATGATAGGAAGTGATTATGAGTATGGCGAGAATTCTTTTCCTGATGACAACACTTTGGATTCCCATAGCCTATAAATGAGCCCTTTCCCTGGTCAGGAAAATATCTCTGCCCTAAATGAGGATTTTTCGACTGGTTGCCTTGTCTGTGGATCACTCCGTCTATCACGGAGTGTAAATATTTACTTAGTGGTCTGTAATATGTAATCTAGTATCTAATGTCCAATTCTGAATATTCTCTTACTTATAAATACAGGAGTAGGACTTCAACAGAATTAAGTGACAACTTATGTCTTTTGCGAAATGCAGTTTCATTATTTCATTTCAGAGCAATACAGGTCGAGTGCACCTTGCAGTCAGACAGTTGAGAGGACAGCTTGATCAAGCCATGACACGCATCAAGACCCTAGAAACTGAGCTTAAACACGGGACCAAAACCAAACCAGAAACTAATGTCAGTGGACCAGAGGATTGGCTTAAGGTAAGCACTGAGTAGTTTATTGATTTGACATTGATTCCCCCAAGTTTAGACATTTTCAGCTGGATTCCTAGACACAAATGAAGCCTAGTCATGGACTAAAAAGCATTCTCAATGGAGATTCTCCAATGAAAGCATTTTTTTTTTTTACCGGGACTAGGCTGTGTCTGGGAAACCGGTCCATAGTATTTATAGTAACTCAATTGAGAAAGAAAACAGTATAAATTGGTGAGCGGAATTGAAGGGTCATGATAATTTGGTTGCGCACACACAAGTACAACTGAGGTTGACACTCCCTGTCATGGTAATTGACTGCTGACATTTTATACAAGATTAACAGGTATAGGCCTAGTCAGCCGGTGCACAGCAATATAATGGCCTGAACATAGTGTCCCTAACATGCTTCCTCTTCATGTAGTTGCGTGCGCACGCACGTCTACAGAATCTCTTGGATAGCGATGTCTTTAAGCCATGCTTGTGTTGACTAAGCACAAATAAAGCATTATGCAAGGAATGATGGGTGTGTTAGAGTTTGGTTTCTGGACGAGGTGGGGAGTCTCCTTAATGCAGGTGCACTCATATAACCACACACACATCTCCCTGGAATCTTCCCCAACTAGTGGAGTTTGCCCTGCAGCTCAGAATGGCTTTTTATAACGAGATCATTAACATGCTACTCAGCTGCTGAGTGGCGTCTCTTGTCCTTCTCTCCTTACAGTAGACTCAAGTTATCCAACCATGCACCTACCTATGGTTCTAGCATGTCTAGGCCTCACCCCCAGCTGTTAAGGCATCTTACCTAAACTGATTCTCATTTCATGAGATTCATGTCTGAGATTCAGGTCTGGCTTGAGTTCCAGTTTTTGGGATATTTTAGGAAGCCCTGTTAGCAAGTTCAGTCTGGGAATGGGAGCTGTAAATCCACGAAGAGCTTTGACGATTAAGAGCACCACAGAAAGCTCTACGCAAGGAAATATTTTAATTTGCCTGGAATCTGTTATTAGCTCCACCCAATCCTAGAAAAATTCAAATAAATCAATCTGTGGGATTATTTGTGTGCTCTGTGTGAGGTTTCACAGTATATCAAGCTTTTGTGGTGGGGAACTTTCACACTTGGCACTTGCAGGGCAAATTTATAGGCTTATACTATATGTTCTAAATGTATTACAATAATGCAAACTGATTGCCTGCATTCTATGAAAGCATCAACTGTAATATAGTGGCATATCACCCACAAGACACGGGCTTCAAAATGTACAGGTCTGCTGCTCTAGCCTGGTCCCAGATATGTTTGTGCTGTCTTGGCAAAGCCTGTGGTCATTGTCATCAGTTTGAAAGAAAACACAAACTGATCTAGTACCAGGCTAGTCTGCTCTTCTATTGCTGCAACAATGCCTGCCCCGTGTTGACTTGACATCCTTCATCTAAGTGCTGTGATTATGGCTTTTTCAGTTTCCGGAGAAGGACGGGGGAAACTTGCTACTGCAGAGTTTGGGGCATTCGTTGCACAGCAGAGACCGAGTTATCCAGGTGAGTGATTCATACTGATTCTATGAGTGGAGACAATGCAGTCATGCCAAAAATACAGGGATCCACTTCACTCATGAATGAGACAGTGGCTGAGCTAGTGGAATGTTACCATCACAACATGGACACCCCTAACTTAAGATGTAGTGGTTTTTGCAGATAGGAATCAATTTTCATCACAAAACCCAAACAAAATGTCTTTATCTCTACGTTTGTATGGGTGAGCAAACTCCCTCAGCTTATTTGGCAGATTTGACTGTTAGCCAAATGGATAAATCAAATCGGTTTAATATAGAGTACCAGTCAAAAGTTTGGACACATCTACTCATTCCAGGATTTTTAGTTTGTTTTACTATTTTCTACATTGTTGAATAGTAGTGAAGACATCAAAACTATGAAATAACACATATGGAATCATGTAGTAACCAAAAAAGTGTAGCCATCCTTTGCCTTGATGACAGCTTTGTACACTCTTGGAATTCTCTCAACCAGCTTCATGGTGTAGTCACCTGGAATGCATTTAAATTAACAATTGTGCCTTGTTAAATTTCAAGAACTTTAAGTTTCTTCAAGTGCAGTCACAAAAACCAGCAAGCGTTATGATGACTGGCTCTCATGAAGACCGCCACAGGAAAGGAAGACCCAGAGTTACCTCTGCTGCAGAGGATAAGTTCATTAGAGTTACCAGCCTCAGAAATAGGCAATTAACTGCACCTCAGATTGCAGCCCAAATAAATGCTTCAGAGTTCGAGTAAGACACATCTCAACATCAACTGTTCAGAGGAGACTGTGAATCAGGCCTTCATGGTCGAATTGCTGCAAAGAAACCAATACTAAAGGACATCAATAATAATACGAAGACTTGCCTGGGCCAAGAAACACGGGCAATTGATATTTGACCGGTGGAAATCTATCCTTTGGACTGATGAGTCCAAATTTGATATTTTTGGTTCCAAACGCTGTGTCTTTGTGAGATGCAGAGTAGGTGAACGGATGATCTCCGCATATGTGGTCAGTGGTGGAAAAAGTACCCAATTGCCATACTTGAGTAAAAGTATAGATACCTTAATAGAAAGTTACTCAAGTGAAGGTCACCCAGTAAAATTGTACTTGAGTAAAAGTATTTGGTTTTAAATATACAGTTGAAGTCGAAGTTTACATACACCTCAGCCAAATACATTTAAACTCAGTTTTTTCACAATTCCTGACATTTAATCCTAGTAAAAATTCCCTGTCTTAGGTCAGTTAGGATCACCACTTTTACTTTAAGAATATGAAATGTCAGGATAAGAGTAGAGAGAATGATTTATTTAAACTTATGTCTTTAATCACATTCCCAGTGGGTCAGAAGTTTACATACACTCAATTAGTATTTGGTAGCATTGCCTTTAAATTGTTTAACTTGGGTCAAACGTTTGGGTAGCCTTCCACAAGCTTCCCACAATAAGTTGGGTAAATTTTGGCCCATTCCTCCTGACAGAGCTGATGTAACTGAGTCAGGTCTGTAGGCCTCCTTGCTCGCACATGCTTTTTCAGTTCTGCCCACAAATCTTCTACGGGATTGAGGTCAGGGCTTTGTGATGGCCACGCCAATACCATGACTTTGTTGTCCTTAAGCCATTTTGTCACAACTTTGGAAGTATGCTTGGGGTCATGGTCCATTTGGAAGACCCATTTGCGACCAAGCTTTAACTTTCTGACTGATGTTTTGAGTTGTTGCTTCAATATATCCACATAAATTTCCTCCCTCATGATGCCACTTATTTTGTGAAGTGCACCAACATGATGCTGCCACTCCCGTGCTTCACGATTGGGATGGTGTTTTACAGCTTGCAAGCCTCCCCCTTTTTCTTCCAAACAGCACGATGGTCATTATGGCCAAACAGTTCTATTTTTGTTTCATCAGACCAGAGAACCGCAGTGGCTTCTTCCTTGCTGAGCTGCCTTTCAGGTTATGTCGATATAGGACTCGTTTTACTGTGGATATAGATACTTTTGTACCTGTTTCCTCCGGCATCTTCACAAGGTCCTTTGCTGCTGTTCTGGGATTGATTTGCACTTTTCGCACCAAATTACATTCATCTCTAGGAGACGTAACGCTTCTCCTTCCTGAGCGGTATGACGGCTGCGTGGTCCCATGGTGTTTATACTATTGTTTGTACAGATGAACGTGGTACCTTCAGGCATTTGGAAATTGCTCCCAAAGATAAACCAGACTTGTGGAGGTCTACAATTTTTTTCTGAGTTCTTGGCTGATTTCTTTTGATTTTCCCATGATGTCAAGCAAAGAGGCACTGAGTTTGAAGGTAGGCCTTGAAATACGTCCACAGGTACACCTCCAATTGACTCAAATTATGTACATTAGCCTATCAGAAGCTTCTAAAGCCATGACATCCTTTTCTGAAATTTTCCAAGCTGTTTATAGGGACAGTCAACTTCGTGTATGTAAACTTCTGACCCACTGGAATTGAGATACAGTGAAATAATCTGTCTGTAAACAATTGTTGGAAAAATTACTTGTGTCATGCACAAAGTAGATGTCCTAACCGACTTGCCAAAACTATAGTTTGTTAACAAGAAATTTGTGGAGTGGTTGAAAAATGAGTTTTAATGACTCCAACCTAAGTGTATTTAAACTTCCGACTTCAACTGTACTTAAGTATCAAAGTACATGTTATTGCTAAAATATACTTAAGTATCAAAAGTAAAAGTATAAATAATTTAAAATTCCTTATATTAAGCAAATTTACTGATAGCCAGGGGCACACTCCAACACTCGGACATTTACAAAAGATGCATTTGTGTTTAGTGAGTCCGCTAGAACATAGGCAGTAGGGACGACCATGTGTTATCTTGATAAGTGCATGAATTCACAATTTTCCTGTACTGCTAAGCATTAAAATTTAACGAGTACTTTGGGTTGTCAGGGAAAATGTATGGCGTAAAAAGTAACATATTTTCTTTAGGAATGTAGTGAAGTAACATTGTCAAGAATATAAATAGTGAAGTACAGATACCCAAAAAAAGTACTTAAATAGTACTTGAAATTATTTTTACTTAAGTACTTTACACCACTGTGTGTGGTTCCCACCGTGAAGCATGGAGGAGGTGGTGTGGGGGTGCTTTGCTGGTGACACTGATTTATTTAGAATTCAAGGCACGCTTAACCAGCATGGCTACCACAGCATTCTGCAGGGATACTTCATCCCATCTGGTTTGCACTTAGTGGGACTATCATTTGTTTTTCAACAGGACAATGACCCAAAACATACCTCCAGGCTGTGTAAGAGGTATTTGACCAAGAGGAGAGTGATGGAGTGCTGCATCCACAATCACCTGACTTCAACCCAATTCAGATGGTTAGGGATGAGTTGGCCCACAGAGTGAAGGAAAAGCAACCAACAAGTGCTCAGAATATGTACTAAACTTCAAGACTTTTGGAAAATAATTCCAGGTGGCTACCTCATGAAGCTGGTTGAGCGTGTGCAAAGCTGTCATCAAGGCAAAGGTTGGCTACTTTGAAGAACCTCAAATATAAAATATATTTTGATTTGTTTAACACTTTCTTGGTTACTACATGATTCCATATGTTATTTCATAGTTTTGATGTCTTCACTATTACTCTACAATGTAGAATATGGTAAAAAATAATCAATAACCCTTGAATGAGTAGGTGTGTTCAAACTTTTTGACCGGTTCTGTGTGTATTTTTGTTTAATTTATTGGTCGTGTACGCAGTTTAGCAGATGTTATAGCGGGTGCAATGAAATGCTTATATTACTAGCTCCTAACAATGCAGTAAAATGTCAAGCAGGTACACAAATAATCCATTAAAAAAAGAAAGAAAAACAAGAAATCAAGAAATGTCGGAACAATTCCAATTATCAACCCAAATTGCTCCAACCGTGGGTGGTTGGGGCAAACCCTGTTTTCTTAAATAACATTGTCTCAATATTTACCATTGAGACATTTGTTTAGATGCAGTTTTTGTATTCTGGTGTAATTGATATCATTTAAATGTCATTTTCTTTCTTATCACATCAAGTCATTTCCTATGCCATCTCTGGGACAAGCCATGTGTTATTCCATGATCAGACAATCATTTCCTGTCTCCCTGTCTGTCTCAGGAGTGCATGTGTCTGATCAGGAAGATGTGTGTTGAGGTGGGGACAGGGACGGATGTGGCTGACAGACTAACACAGGCACTCACTGACAATCTGAAACAAACTCTCTCCGACAATAAGGTGAGGGCTAAGATTGATCCCATTTGATTATGATTTGAATAAGCTATTGGTTTACAATTATATATTTTAACTCCAAATAAACTTGTGTAGACTGTCAAAGCATGGACAATAAAATGTGTGAATATTTCCTTTTTAAATATGACATTACTTAAGTGATATTGCCAGAGAAGCTGGTGTTTGGAGGATATATTGGCATGGGTGTTTTTGGTCCCGAGACTAAGTTTGTTCTGTATCTAGACGTGACCCAGTCCTTCGTTCTAAATGTTCCATTGCCATACTGGCTGGCAACGTTCTTATCCCTTGCTTGCTTGCTTGCTTGCTAGCTAGCCAACTACGGCTAACTTAGTCGCGTTAAAAAGTGCAGCTAGAATAACAGCAAAGTATTTGCATTTGTTTACTCTGTTTTCTAGTGACACTTATTTTGATACATCCAAAACAATGAGCTAATGAGACGTGATTTCGCTTGGCATAGAAAATGTGCTCACTTGTCAGGAGCTAGACAACAACACAGCAAAATGTTAGTCTAAAAGAAATCTGAGAATGTCTAGATGCTTTTTATAGTGGAAATCAAGTTCATAAGTTGCTTGACTGGGCTGATGACAGTGGCTTGCGCAGTCAGATGGAACAGAGTAAATAGGCATTTTAATGTCATAGATTTAACCGGTGGCAACTTGTGGAATAGACACTGGCTGGAATGCGGATTTAACCAATCAGCATTCGGAATTAGACCCACCCGTTGTATGGGATATAGAACATTTCTGTACACGGTGATTTTGCTAATGTCTTGTGTTCTACCACTTCTTTAGCTAGCCCTGGAGGCTCTGCTTTCTGAGGTGAGTGAGAGGGAGAAGAGGATGGAGAGCGAGCTGGAGGCACTGAAGAAGGCTGGGAGAGACCGGGAGAAAGACCTCTCCACACTCAACACTGTGCTCCAATGTAACCAGGACATCATCAATGTGAGTCTAATGTTGAAAGCACACACGTGTGATACTTAGATGTATTAACTCACATTCATTAATAAAGTTAACATATTGTGCTGGATACACTATAGTCATTCAGTCAAAGGTGTTACTAGTAATTTCTCACATAAGGGCCCTGTTTTTCTTCTAACCCCCAGGAACTGAGAGTGGAGCTGGTTGAGAAGGAGCGAGTGCAGCGGGAGGTGCAGAAGGAGAGGGAAGTGTGGAGACAGCGGGACCAGGCCCTCACAGCAGTCCTACAGGAGAAAGAGTCACTTCTCCTCTGCCTGAAGGAGGCGCTAGAGAGCTCTCAGAAAGACATGCAGGTGAGGGGGATCACCTCAACATAGTGTCTCCATAGGATGAATTAAATTAGGTGTGCTGTGGGACTCCTACTCTGAGACGCTTTGTGAATACAGACCCAGATGTCTTGAAAGATAGTGCTTTGATTAATTTGATTATCTATTCGTTTGACCGTTCCTGATCTAAATAGAATTGATTCCAGGGACATCTCTTTTTAGTGTGCCCACGATTGTTTGTCAGGTTCAGTAACCAGTGCTGCATGCACTGACCTCTGTTATTCAAGTTAAAGGTGCTACATGTCGATTCTCACCCATGTGGAACCTAGGTGAATTTCGACAACACTTAGGCTGAATATATAATATATATAACTCTTTCCCACTCCCACGCATCCCATTCCCCTGCAATACGGTGGAGAGGTTAGTGCTATCCGACATCCAAGGATCCCGGATAGCATGGACCATGATGGAGGCTATTTTACTTTCAGTTTCGTCCACCAACTTCAAGCAGTCGTAGATATTTCACTGCGAGTTTGATGGTACAATGATTCCCTACACTATTCAGTGCATGTTTTCTCACATAAACTGAAATAGTTTGAAGAGTGTAGATTTTTTTTCAACTAGGAAATGTCCGAGCGATTTCTACGTTGGCTGCTTGCCACCGTTTGCCGTTGTTCCTTGTGCTTGAGTATGACATGACCACACCTTTTATTGATACCGATGTAAGAGATGCAGTTTTCTAGAGCTGGGCAATCTGGACAAAAATCCATATCACGATAAATGTATAAAAAAAATGCATAATAAAATGTGATAAATCGGCAATAAATACTTTTTTGGAGTAGGTACTAGAGCTGGGCGATATGGACAAAAAGTCACATTGAGATGAATAACTATTTTGCTTGATAACAATAAATAGATTACAATGCAATGTTCCCTCTAAGCTGCGCATGTGTGCAGCCACACAGAGACGCAAGAGATTGAACTTCACTGAGTTCGCCCCTTTGGTTTGCACTATATAGATCAAAGTTATTTTTTTTCTGTGATCGAATCAACATATCAGCCCTTTTTCAATGCAACAAATGAAAACAAATCTGACTGCAAAATTGAGTCTGATTTTGTTGTAGGCAGAGACGGAGTGCAAAAGAGTAGAATTCTATTGGAAGGTGTAGCCCGTCAGCGGCTTGATATTCTTTGCTAGATAGCAAGTTATTAGCCCAGTTATAGATAAGTATAGGTCAGCAATGGGGAGTTAGTGCTTCCTACAAGAACACAAAACATGTAGGCTACATTTCAAGCTGTCTTGGTAAAAAGCTTATGTCTGAAGGTGCGTTGTTGTATTTTGAGACAGGCTTGAATATGCAAATAAGCCAATAGAGAGGGGTAGCCTACATTGTCTAATTCTCTGTATGGTAATAATTCATTGTATTTTGTGAAGTGTTTTCTTGCATCATACAACACAATAAAATGCAATATTTGGCCCATGTTACAGACCTGGTAAAAAAAAATCATGACTTAATGTCAAGCCCTTCATAATGTTTTAAGTCTCATGCAATGTAGGCCTGCATTGAACACCACATATAGGCTACTGTAGGCTATATCATTGAAATCATAAGCTATTTCCATGTGAAAATGTTATGGGATTTGCACTGTTTTGTTGGTAGGCCAACATTATGCTGAAATAGTCACAATAGCCTATTGGCAGGGTACACCTTCAGTGTTCACAGTAGACGCGTGCCAAAAGTTGCACAAAGTTGAAGTCACCACTCACAAGACCAAACATTTGCTCAGTGCCCCAAAAAATTAGAGGGAACGTTGCTACAACAAAAAACTATGTTTTCATGGACAGTTACTTTGCATTAGCGTCAGGGCTCTAGACACATTTTTACAGTGCCATCTAAGTCAACTGAGATGGTAGACTAATATTTAAAAAGTAAGCTATTGATCTAACATATCCAGGGAATGCATGATTGATATTTTGATGTGCAACCTGTCAAAATAGGATCCAGAATTAACAGATTTATTTTTGGCTCTTTGTTCATCTACAGTACCAGTCAAAAGTTTGGACACACTTACTTACTCATTCCAGGGTTTTTCTTTATTTTTACTTTTTTCTACATTGCAGAATAATTGCGAAGACATCAAAAACTATGAAATAACATATGGAATCATGTAGTACCCAAAAAAGAGTTAAACAAATCAAAATATATTGTATATTCTCCAAGGTAGCCACCCTTTGCCTTGATGACTCCTTTGCACACTCTTGGCATTCTCTCAACTAGCTTCACCTGGAATGCTTTTCCAACAGTCTTGAAGGACTTCCCACTGCTTTTCCTTCACTCTGCGGTCCAACTCATCCCTAACCATCTCAATTGGGTTGAGGTCCGGTGATTGTGGAGGCCAGGTCATCTGATGCAACACGCCATCACTCTCCTTGGTCAAATAGCCCTTTCACAGCCCGAAGGTGTGTTGGGTCATTGTCCTGTTGAAAAACAAATGACAGTCCCACTAAGCGTAAACCAGATGTGATGGCGTATCACTGCAGAATGCTGTGGTAGCCATGCTGGTTAAATGTTCCTTGAATCCTAAATAAATCACTGTCAGTGTCACCAGCAAAGCACCCCCACACCATTACACCACCATGCTTCACGGTGGGAACAACACATGTGGAGATCATCCGTTCACCTTCTCTGCATCTCACAAAGACACGGTGGTTGGAACCAAAAATCTCACATTTGGACTCGTCAGACCAAAGGACATATTTCCACCAGTCTAATGTCCATTGCTCGTTTCTTGGACCAAGCAAGTCTCTTCTTATTGGTGTCCTTTAGTAGTGGTTTCTTTGCAGCAATTCGACCATGAAGGCCCGATTTCACGCAGTCTCCTCTGAACATTTGATGTTGAGATGTCTGTTACTTGAACTCTGTGAAGCATTTATTTGGGCTGCATTTATGAGGCTGGTAACTCTAATGAACGTAACTCTGGGTCTTCATAAGAGCCAGTTTCATCATAACACTTGATGGTTTTTGCGACTGTACTTGAAGAAACTTTCAAAGTTCTTGAAATGTTCCACAATGACTGACCTTCATGTCTTAAAGTAATGATGGACTGTAGTTTCTCTTTGCTTATTTGAGTTGTTCTTGCCATAATATGGACTTGGTCTTTTACCAAATAGGGCTATCTTATGTATACTCCCCCCTACCTTGTCACAACACAACTGATTGGCTCAAACGCATTAAGGAAAGAAATCCCACAAATTAACTTTTAAGAAGGCACACCTGTTAATTGAAATGCATTCCAGGAGACTACCTCATGGAGCTGGTTGAGATAATGCCAAGTGTGTGCAAACCTGTCATCAAGGCAAAGAATGGCTACTTTGAAGAATCTTGATTTGTTTCACTTTTTTGGTTACTACATGATTATTCAACAATGTAGAAATAGTAAAAATAAAGAAAAACCATTGTAGGTATGTCAACTTTTAACTGGTAATATATATATATATATATCTCAGCAAAAAAAAGAAACGTCCTCACTGTCAACTACGTTTATTTTCAGCAAACTTAACATGTGTAAATATTTGTATGAACATAACAAGATTCAACAACTGAAGCATAAACTGAACAAGTACCACAGACATGTGACTGACAGAATTGGAATAATGTGTCCCTGAACAAAGGGGCGGTCAAATGCAAAAGTAAGTCAAGATCTGGTGTGGCCACCAGCTGCATTAAGTACTGAAGTGCATCTCCTCCTCATGGACTTCACCAGATTTGCCAGTTCTTGCTGTGAGATGTTACCCCACTCTTCCACCAAGGCACCTGCGACTTCCCTGACATTTCTGGGGGGAAGGGCCCTAGCCCTCACCCTCCGATCCAACAGGTCCCAGACGTGCTCAATGGGATTGAGATCCGGGCTCTTCGCTGGCCATGGCAGAACACTGACATTCCCGTCTTGCAGGAAATCACACACAGAATGAGCAGTATGGCTGGTGGCATTGTCATGCTGCAGGGTCATGTCACGATGAGCCTGCAGGAAGGGTACCACATGAGTGAGGAGGATGTCTTCCCTGCAACGCACAGCATTGAGATTGCCTGCAATGACAACAAGCTCGGTACGATGATGCTGTGACACACCGCACCAGATCATGATGGACCCTCCACCTCCAAATCGATCCCGCTCCAGAGTACAGGCCGTGTTGTAACACTCATTCCTTCGACGATAAACGTGAATCCGACCATCGCCCCTGGTGAGACAACCGCGACTCTTCAGTGAAGGACCACAGTCCTGTCTGGTCCAGCAATGGTGGGTTTGTGCCCATAGGCGACGTTGTTGCTGTTGATGTCTGGTGAGGACCTGCCTTACAACAGGCCTACAAGTCCTCAGTCCAGCCTCTCTCAGCCTATTGCGAACAGTCTGAGCACTGATGGAGGGATTGTGCGTTCCTGGTGTAACTCGGGCAGTTGTTGTTGCTATCCTTTACCTGTCCCGCAGGTGTGATGTTTGGATGTACCGATCTTGTGCAGGTGTTGTTACACGTGATCTGCCACTGCGAGGATGATCAGCTGTCCGTCCTGTATCCCTGTAGCACTGTCTTAGGCGTCTCACAGTACGGACATTGCAATTTTTTGCCCTGGACACATCTGCAGTCCTCTTGCCTCCTTGCAGCATGCCTAAGGGATGTTCACGCAGATGAGCAGGGACCCCGGGAATCTTTCTTTTGGTGTTTTTCAGAGTCAGTAGAAAGGCCTTTTTAGTGTCCTAAGTTTTCATAACTGTGACCTTAATTGCCTACCGTCTGTAAGCTGTTAGTGTCTTAACGACCGTTCCACAGGTGCATGTTCATTAATTGTTTATGGTTCATTGAACAAGCATGGGAAACGGCGTTTAAACCGTTTACAATGAAGATCTGTGAAGTTATTTGGATTTTAACAAATTATTAAGACAGGGTCCTGAAAGGGACGTTTCTTTTTTTGCTGAGTTATATATATTTTTTTAATTGCCAGCATATTGGCCTATAGGCTATATTATTCACTACCTGATGAAGTCGGAACTCAAAACACTTAGCTAGATTGCCAACTCTAAATATGATATTGTTGCTATATAGCCATGTGGGCTAATTGATGGGCCTGTGCTATTTTATGTATACTGAACAAAAATATAAATGCAGGAATTTCAAAGATTAATAAAATCATTAGGCTTTATGTATGGATTTCACATGACTGGGAATACAGATATGCATCTGTTGGTCCCAGATACCTTTTTAAAAAAGGTAGGGGCGTGGATCAGAAAACCAGTCAGTATCTGGTGTGACCACCATTTACCTCATGCAGAGTGATACATCTCCTATGCATAGAGCTGATCAGGCTGTTTATTGTGGCCTGTGGAATGTTGTCCCACTCCTCTTCAATGGCTGTGCGAAGTTGCTGGATATTGGCGGGAACTGGAACAGGCTGTTGTACATGTTAATCCAGAGCATCCCAAACATGCTCAATGGGTGACATGTCTGGTGAGTATACAGGCCATTGAAGAACTGAGACATTTGCTGCTTCCAGGAATTGTGTGCAGATCCTTGTGACCTGAGCCCGGGCGGTATCATGCTGAAACATGTGGTGATGGCGGTGGATAAATGGCCCTCAGGATCTCATCACAGTATCTTAGTGCATTCAATTTGCCATCTATAAAATGCAGTTGTGTTCATTGTCTATAGCTCATTCCTGCCCATACCATAACCCCACCGCCACCATGGGGCACTGTGTTCACAACATTGACATAAGCAAACCGCTCGCCAACACGTCGCCAAACAGGTGGTGTGCGGTTGTGAGGCCAGTTGGACGTACTGCAAAATTCCCTAAAACGACGGAGGCGGCCTATGGTAGAGAAATGAATATTCAATTCTCTGGCAACAGTTCTGGTGCAGTCAGCATGCCAATTGCACACTCCCTCAACTTGACATCTGTGGCATTGTGTTGTGACAACTGCACATTTTAGTGTTGCCTTTAATTGTCTCCAGCCCAAGGTGCACCAGTGTAATGATCATGCTGTTTAATAGGCTTCTTGATATGCTACACCTGTCAGGTGGATGGATTATCTTGGCAAAGTAGTACTTCTCACTAACAGTGATATAAACAAATTTGTGCACACAATTTGAGAGAAATAAGCTTTTTGTGCATATGGGATCTTTTATTTCAGCTCATGAAACATGGAACCAACACTTTATATATTGCGTTTATATTTTTGTTCATTGTACAACAAGATCTGTTTTACCAATTTTGACATCAGATTCTGTTTATCCACATTTCTCCAAATGTCAAAGTTGCTCCAAATGTGAAATTGCTGTATGGTTCCATTTGTCTTTGCACAATGTGGGGAGAGGGAGGGAGGGAGTGAGTGGCTCACTCACACAGCAGCCGACCGCGAAACAGGGACAGGCAGATACTTTTAAAGCGGGAATCAACATAATATATAGGCTATTACTGTTAACCAAATAAGTTTTAGAACAATCTACAGGAATGTTGTATAGCAAAATCATAGAGTATTACCAACGTACGCTTTTGTTGTCAAATAGAAAGTCTGCATTTTAGAATGCGATTTTTCTATTGGCCTAAAATATTTTTGGGGTGAAAAAATATTGTGAAACACTATCATTCCCCTACTACTGCAGCTATTATATGGACTTTTTTTGGAATTACAATGCAAAAATTCTACATGTAGCTCTTTTGACTCGCTTCAGGGAGACTTTCCTCCTCATAACTTGTTTTCTTTTCCCCCAGGCACTGTCGGACTCTGTGATTAGCCAAGGGGTGTCAGGAGGTGGGCCTGAGGGGGCTCTGGCCTCTCAGCTGAAGGAGAAGGAGAGCCTAGTGATAGCCTGGCTACAGGACAGAGAGGAGCACAGCGCCACCATGTGCCAGGAGTTCTCCAAGCTCGCCACCGCCCTGCAGGACTATCAGGGTATAGTGCAGGTGCGTGCAAACGACAATGGGAGAGTGGATGCTTTCACCAATCCCTGTCTTTCATATCAGTGAAGGGGAAGCCATGTGAGACTAGTAAGAGGCTCCCTCTATATACTGAGATGTGCTGTGTCTTCCATTGTCTTTTACACAATTCAGGTCATCTTCAGTGAGGTATCTAAAATACCAAAGCCTATAATATAGTTTGGTCATTAGAACCCATACCTTTCCTCTCTTCCCATCTTTCCCCCTGCCTTCTCAAGGAGCAACAGCAGAATCATAGTCAGGCAGTGTCTTCACTGTCAAAGCAACTCAAAGACACACTCAACGACCTGAGGGAGAGAGGGAAGGAGAACAAGGAGGCACAGCGAGCCTGGCGGAGCGAAAAGGATGACAAAGAGAGGGAGGAGAGGAAATTGAGGGGGAGCCTGGAGAAGAGAGACAAACTCATTGAGGTATGTCCGTACATGACTTTAAAAAAGCACTAAAGGTCGGACCAAATTAACACTGACTATTTTGATTTGTAAACTTGTTTTATTTAGCAAGTTCTCCTGGATTCCGAAGAACGGGATCATCTACTCAAAGAACTTCAGCAGAACCTGCTGAACAAATTTGAACCCATGATTGCTGTCAAACACACATTATGAAAGAGACAAACAAGATAGTGAAAGAGCAAAAAACATAGAACCATGAAGGTACAATGCACATTTTATATAGATTAGTTGCATGAACCAACACTTGCTCCCCAGGTAGTTTACTACTAATTACAATTGTATGTAGGCCCATTGAAAAGGTTGTGTTTTGCACATTTGCACTAGTTGCATCTTGCCTTAGCAGGCAAGACTTGGTTTTTGTGTTAAAACAATTTATTGCCTTAACCAAAACTCTTGACTGGATATTTGTCAATAATGATGTTATTACTCCGTTTTGGCATTATTCATATTGACTGATTTAATTGATGAAGTATGCTAGTAGTTCATGTCTGACATGGACCAAAGTATATTTTGGATTTGCTTAAATGGTACTCTGTCAATGGAATGTATCAATACAGACAGTTCAAATCAAATAATTTCACTTCCCGAGAGTTCTATTTATGCAAATTCAAAATACACTTTGGGCCATGTCAGACATTGATTAACTAGTAGCATGGGACATGGGGAAATGTATGATGAGATTTGTTAATGTGTCCTTCAGGGCATAGTGTAATGCAGCCGCCTTGATACGTGCTATCAGAGGGGGGATTATTATTGTGTTGAATTTGGAGAGTTTGATGTTGCAGTTCCCCAAAAGCTTTCTTTATTGGTGTCATACTGTAAGTTCTGTGAATTAATTTTTTCCCCCTCAGTGTCTTTTTGTCCGAATGGGCTATTTCTGTTCATACTACCATTTTTCTTTACACATTAGCTACATTTTCTGCTTGGTATTGTGATTGTCATAAAGGGGTTTACATTTTTTACCCCAAAATATTTATTTGTACTTTTTGGCAGGTTTAATTTCACTACCGAATGGTTTGATACATTTATTTTGGGAAAAGGTTTATAATTTTATGTCTGCCATGTTTTAATTTTTTTAAGTCTTTGTGAGATTGAGAAATAAAACTCTCTACATGATCGAAATTATTGAATCTAGTCTGTTTTCATTGCATGTACTTTGCTGCTTATGTCATGGATGATCAAAGGGACTTTCATGACCCGTGGGTGTCTCATATGCTCTGTACTTCACACTCAGAATATGATCCCCAGTAAACGGTTATGGCTAGAAGGGATCCAGCTTTTGTCAGGATGTACTTTTTGTAGGCGATTTAGGAGAACTTGCGCAGCAGGTTAGGAGAATTAACGTGGCAGTTAGTGTTAGCAATATTTTGGGGGATGTAAATTTGACAAAAGCTGGATCCCATCTCGACATGACCTCAGTCAACCCCACAACTGACTGACCTCTTGTCCAATCACAAGCAGGACCATGGTTTCTGGTTACTTGGGAACTGTTGTTTTGGAGATAATATTTCAACACTAGTTTATTTGACCCTCGGAGGTTGAGGTGAACTTGTTGTAATTTAGTAACCTAATCTAAAGAGACTTGGTAATTAATAAACTCAAAAAAAGAAGCGTACCTTTTTCAGGACCCTGTCTTTAAAAGATAATTCGGTAAATATCCAAATAACTTCACAGATCTTCATTGTAAATGGTTTAAACGCAGTTTCCCATGCTTGTTCAATGAACCATAAACAATTAATGAACATGCACCTGTGGAAAGGTTAAGACACTAACAGCTTACAGACGGTAGGCAATGAAGGTCACAGTTATGAAAACTTAGGACACTAAAGAGGCCTTTCTACTGACTCTGAAAAACACCAAAAGAAAGATGCCCAGGGTCCCTGCTCATCTGTATGAACGTGCCTTAGGCCTGCTTGCAATGGGGCATGAGGACTGCAGATGTGGCCAGGGCAATAAATTGCAATGTCCGTACTGTGAGACGCCTAAGACAGCGCTACAGGGAGACAGGGCGGACAGCGGATTGTCCTCGCAGTGGCAGACCATGTGTAACAACACCTGCACAGGATTGGTACATCTGAACATCACACCTGTGGGACAGGTAGAGGATGGCAACAACTGTCCGAGTTCCACCAGGAATGCACAATCCCTCCATCAGTGCTCAGACTGTGCGCAATAGGCTGAGAGAGGCTGGACTGAGAGCTTATAGGCCTGTTGTAAGGCAGGTCCTCACCAGACATCACCAGCAACAACGTTGCCTATGGTCACAAACCCACCGTCGCTGGACCAGACAGGACTGGCAAAAAGTGTCCTTCACTGATGAGTCGCGGTTGTCTCACCAGGGGCGATGGTCGGATTTGCGTTTATCGTCGAAGGAATGAGTGTTACACCAAGGCCTGTACTCTGGAGCGGGTTCGATTTGGAGGTGGAGGGTCCGTCATGGTCTGGGGCGGTGTGTCACAGCATCATCAGACTGAGCTTGTTGTCATTGCAGGCAATCTCAATGCTGTGCGTTACAGGGAAGACATCCTCCTCCCTCATGTGGTACCCTTCCTGCAGGCTCATCCTGACATGACACTGCAGCATGCCAATGCCACCAGCCATACTGCTCGTTCTGTGCGTGATTTCCTGCAAGACAGGAATGTCAGTGTTCTGCCATGGCCACGAAGGGCCGGATCTCAATCCCATTGAGCACGTCTGGGACCTGTTGGATCGGAGGGTGAGGGCTAGGGCCATTCCCCCAGAAATGTCAGGGAACTCACAGGTGCCTTGGTGGAAGAGTGGGGTAACATCTCACAGCAAGAACTGGCAAATCTGGTGCAGTCCATGAGGAGGAGATGCACTGCAGTACTTAAATCAGCTGGTGGCCACACCAGATACTGACTGTTACCTTTGAATTTGACCCCGCCCCCCTTTCTTCAGGACACATTATTCCAATTCTGTCAGTCACTTGTCTGTGGAATTTGTTCAGTTTATGTCTCAGATGTGAATCTTATGTTCATACAAATATTTACTAATGTTAAGTTTGCTGAAAATAACGCAGTTGACAGTAGAGGACGTTTATTTTTTGCTGAGTTATAATGTAAAAAAAAAAAAAAAAAAAAGAGGCTTAAGTAAATAAATGCCTGTTCAGTCAGTTCCCCTCGCCTCTGTGGCGATAGGACCGCAGTCTTGGCGAGATGATACGGTGCACTCTACACGACGAGCGGAACACTTGGTGTGGCAAACCGACGCAGGACGGTCAGGGTCTATCAGACGTGCGCGGAGCAGTAGCGCCACCACGTTTACCCCGAGGCACACAGACACAATTGAAGTGGTGGTGCTCATGATGCTTTGTGTAAGAATAAACTCAGATCCCAAACCACAGGGACAATGGTGAGAGTTTAATATTTTAAAGTTATGATGAATTAAATTAATAGTGAAGGAATGTGCACTATGTTCAAGCCTGTTGGCTATACAGTTGAAGTTGGAAGTTTACATACACTTGGGTTGGAGTCATTAAAACTCGGTTTTTCAACCACTCCACACATTTCTTGTTAACAAACTATAGTTTTGGCAAGTCGGTTAGGACATCTACTTTGTGCATGACACAAGTAATTTTTCCAACAATTGTTTACAGACAGATTATTTCACTTAGAATTCACTGTATCACAATTCCAGTGGGTCAGAAGTTTACATGAACTAAGTTGACTGTGCCTTTAAACAGCTTGGAAAATTCCAGAAAATTATGCCATAGCTTTAGAAGCTTCTGATAGGCTAATTTACATCATTTGAGTCAATTGGAGGTGTACCTGTGGATGTATTTCAAGGCCTACCTTCAAACTCAGTGCCTCTTTGCTTGACATCATGGGAAAATCTAAAGAAATCAGCCAAGACCTCAGAAAAATAATTGTAGACCTCCACAGGTCTAGTTTATCCTTGGGAGCAATTTCCAAACGCCTGAGGGTACCACGTTCATCTGTACAAACTATAGTACGCAAATATAAACACCATGGGACCACGCAGCCGTCATACCGCTCAGGAAGGAGAACATACTTTGGTGTGAAAAGTGCAAATCAATCCCAGAACAACAGCAAATTACTTTGTGAAGATGCTGGAGGAAACAGGTACAAAAGAGTCTATATCCACAGTAAAACGAGTCCTATATCGACTTAACTTGAAAGGCCGCTCAGCAAGGAAGAAGCCACTGCTCCAAAACCGCCATAAAAAAGCCAGACTACGGTCTGAAACTGCACATGGGGACAAAGATTGTACTTTTTGGAGAAATGTCATCTGTTCTGATGTAACAAAAATAGAACTGTTTATCCATAATGACCATCGTTATGTTTGGAGCTTCGAGCGACAGTTCCCAGTCCAGAGCTTCCGGCGACAGTTCCCAGTCCAGAGCTTCCGGCGACAGTTCCCAGTCCAGAGCTTCCGACAACAGTTCCCAGTCCAGAGCTTCCGGCAACGTTTCACAGTCCGGGAACCTCCTACGACGGGCCACAGTCCGGAACCTCCAACGAAGTGGGATGCTTGCAAGCTGAAGAACACCATCCTAACTGTGAAGCACGGGGGTGGCAGCATCATGTTGTAGGGGTGCTTTGCTGCAGGAGGGACTGGTGTACTTCACAAAATAGATGGCATCATGCAGAAGGAAAATTATGTGGATATATTAAAGCAACATCTCAAGACATCAGTCAGGAAGTTAAAGCTTGGTCGCAAATGGGTCTTCCAAATGGACAATGACACCAAGCATACTTCCAAAGTTGTGGCAAAATGGCTTAAGGACAACAAAGTCAAGGTATTGGAGAGGCCATCACAAAGTTCTGACCTCAATTCCATAGAACATTTGTGGGCAGAACTGAAAAAGCGTATGCGAGCAAGGAGGCCTACAAACCTGACTCCTTTACACCAGCTCCTTCAGGAGGAATGGGCCAAAATTCATCCAAATTATTTTGGGAAGCTTGTGGAAGGCTACCCGAAACATTTGACCAAAGTTAAACAATTTAAAGGCAGTGCTACCAAATACTAATTGAGTGTATGTAAACTTCTGACCCACTGGGAATGTTATGAAATAAATAAAAGCTGAAATAAATCCTTCTCTCTACTATTATTATGACATTTCACATTCTTAAAATAAAGTGGTGATCCTAACTGACCTAAGACAGGGAAGTTTTACTAGGATTAAATGTCAGGAATTGTGAAAAACTGAGTTGAAATGTTTTTTTAATTAATTAATTAATTTCACCTTTATTTAACCAGGTAGGCAAGTTGAGAACAAGTTCTCATTTACAACTGCGACCTGGCCAAGATAAAGCAAAGCAGTTCGACACATATAACAACACAGAGTTACACATGGAGTAAAACAAACATACAGTCAATAACACAGTAGAAAATAAGTCTGTATACAATGTGAGCAAATGAGGTGAGATAAGGGAGGTAAAGGCAATAAATAGGCCATGGTGGCGAAGTAAATACAATATAGCAATTAAAACACTGGAATGGTAGATTTGACAGTAGATGAGTGTGCAAAGTAGAAATAGAAATACTGGGGTGCAAAGGCAGCAAAATAAATAAAATACAGTAGGGGAAAAGGTAGTTTTTTGGGCTATTATAGATGGGCTAATGGACAGGTGCAATGATTTATGAGCTGCTCTGACAGCTGTGTGTAAAGCTAGTGGAGGGAGATAAGTGTTTCCAGTTTCAGAGATTTTTGTAGTTCGTTCCATCATTGGCAGCAGAGAACTGGAAGGAGAGGTGGCCAAAGGAGGAATTGGCTTTGGGGGTGACAAGTGAGATATACCTGCGGAAACGCGTGCTACTGGTGGTGCTGGTGACCAGCGACAGAGATAATGACCAGCGATGGTGAGCAGAGATAAGGCGGGACTTTACCTAGCAGGGTCTTGTAGATGACCTGGGGCCAGTGGTTTGGCGACGAGTATGAAACGAGGCCAGCCAACGAGACCGTACAGGTCGCAGTGGTGGGGAGTATATGGGGCTTTGTGACAAAACGGATGGCACTGTGATAGACTGCATCCAATTTATTGAGTAGGGTGTTGGAGGCTATTTTGTAAATGACATCGCCAAAGTCGAGGATCAGTAAGATGTCAGTTTACGAGGGTATGTTTGGCAGCATGAGTGAAGGATGCTTTGTTGCGAAATAAGAAGACATTCTAGATTTAACTTTGGATTGGAGTGTTTTATGTGAGTCTGGAAGGAGAGTTACAGTCTAACCAGACCACCTAGGTATTTGTAGTTGTCCACATATTCTAAGTCAGAACCGTCCAGAGTAGTGATGCTGGACGGGCGGGCAGGTGCAGGCAACGATCGGTTGAAGAGCATGCATTTAGTTTTACTTGGATTTAAGAGCAGTTGGAGGCCACGGGAAGGAGAGATGTATGGCATTGAAGCTCGTCTGGAGGTTGTTAACACAGTGTCCAAAGAAGGCCAGAAGTATACAGAATGGTGTCGTCTGCGTAGAGGTGAATCAGAGACTCAACCAGCAGCAAGAGCGACATCATTGATATATACAGAGAAGAGAGTCGCCCAAGAATGAACCTGTGGCACCCCCATAGAGACTGCCAGAGGCCCGGACAACAGGCCCTCAGATTTGACCACACTGAACCTGTCAGAGAAGTAGTTGGTGAAACCAGGCAGGGCAATCATTTGAGAAACCAAGGCTGTTGAGTCTGCCGATGAGGTTGTGGGGATTGAGAGTCGAAAGCCTTGGCCAGGTCAATGAATACGGCTGCACGGTATTGTTTTCTTAATCGATGGCGGTTAAGACATCGTTTAGAACCTTGAGCGTGGCTGAGGTGCACCCATGACCAGCTCTGAAACCAGATTGCATAGCGGAGAAGGTATGGTGGGATTCGAAATGGTCTGTGATCTTGTTTGTTAACTTGGCTTCGAAGACCCTTAGAAAGGCAGGGTAGGATAGATATAGGTCTGTGCAGGTTGGGTCAAGAGTGTCCCCCCCTTGAAGAGGGGATGACCGCAGCTGCTTCCATCTTTGCGGAATCTCAGACGACACGAAAGAGAGTTGAACAGTCTAGTAATAGGGTTGCAACAATTTCGGCAGATAATTTTAGAAAGAAAAGGTCCAGATTGGTCTAGCCCGGATGTATTTGGCTAAGGTGTATGTAAACTTCCGACTTCAACTGTAAATGCTTTAGCCTAAATAAAAAATGTATGTTGCGGTATTTGCTGGTTTGCGAAATAATTGCAACACAGAAATGAAATTTAGTTACAACAATGTATACTGTAGACTTCAATGTCATTCTCTCTCATGTCTGTTTAGTTCCATATGCTACCACCACCACATTTGGTGGTCCCGTTTCCCCGTCCTTGTTCCAGAGCAGTGTGCAGAGGCCAGTTGGGTAGCAGGGAGTACATGCGAAGTGGAGGGCGAGATACGTAGACAAGCTGGCCAGGTGGCACAGGAATGCATTAAACTGGAGAGGAGAGAGGGCTCTTGAGAGGATGCTGAGGAGCCTGAGGTGTGAAATGCTGATCAACAAGAAGAGAGTGGAGGAAGGACCATAATACCAGCTACTTCTGAGACTGTGAGTTCAGTGTGTGTTTGCGTGTTCACACTGAATTTATATTAGTCATTTCATATTTCACCTGACCCCAAGTTATTCTGAATCCAAGATGGCTTACAGTTCAGACGTCATTTCTGTTTCGTATTGTCGTGTTCCTGTATATATACTATATTTACACCTTTCTTCGCATAACTTTTATATATTTATTATCCAAGAACTCAACTACAAAAGCTCCCTGCAAAAAGCTTTCCTGCAACCCGCTTCACCAATTACAAAAAAGTATTATTTACCTCCAAATCTGAAAAACCACCACTGGAAGCTAGCCAGGGGCTAATTCAGAAAGCTAGCCAGAAAAGCTAACCAGAAGCTATCCGATAGCTAGCCAGAAGCTAATCTGTAGCTGCCCAGAAATTAGCCGGTCTGCTGGCTAGCGTTGGTGTTTCAGCTGCCCACGTTTTGTGGTCATCAGCTATTCTTTAGCTCGATAATCTACCGGCACTTTTGTGCAACGCGACTGGACGGAGCATTCGGACTTTTTTTCTCTCATTCCCCGGATTTCAGCCGCAGGCTCTGGACATTTGCAGCTAGCTAGCTGCAAACCTCTGACTACTGGCTTACGTCGATCCCGGAGCAAACCAAATCATTTCCGGAGCTAGCCAGCTGAGGAGTTCCATCAGCCATTCCTGGGCTACAGTCACCTATCCGGACCCGTTTTTTTGTTGTTTTGTTGTTCGTGCAGATACGAGCCCCACCGGCCTTCACGACTGACTGCCGACGTTATCTGCCCGAGGGAGTTATCCAACTGGCACCTCCGTCCCGACGTTACCTGAACGCTCATCTGGGGCCGCTAACCGTTAGCTGTCTTAGTCGGCTGCTATCTGAATAAGTATATCGGACAATTATTTATATTATTTATTTATTTTTCTTTTTTTCTTGGGTCACTATATCTATTTGCCAATTTTGATTGATCCCCATCTACACACGGAACCCCACTACCTACCACGAAACCCACGAGATCTAAAATAGACTTCCATACTATTGCTACTTGCTACGATAGCCATCTACCGCCAGCTGTCTGATCGGCGTGACCCCAACCAACTCTTACTCACTGGACCACTTATTGATCACGTCAATAAGCATGCTCTCCTTAAGTAAATTATGCCTTGTCCATTGCTGTCTGCGTTAGTGTTTATTGGCTTATTCACGTGTAGAGCTCTAGCCCTGACCACTATACCATATCCAACCTCACAGTTCCACCACCGCACATTATGCGATGACATTCACCTGGTTCATGATGTTCTAGAGACAATATCTCTCTCATCTATCACCAATACCCTAGGTTTACCTCCACTGTATTCACATCCTACCATTACCTTTGTCCTGTACATTATTCTTTTAAGCTATTTTATCGCCCCCAGAAACTTCCTTTTACTCTCTGCTCTAGAAGTTCTAGACGACCAATTCTCATAGTTTTAGCCCGTACCCTTAGCTCTACTCTCCTCTGTTCCTCTGGTGATGTAGAGGTGAATCCAGGCCCTGCAATACCTAGCTCCACTCCTATTGCCCCAGGCGCTCTCTTTGTGATGATTCTGTAACCGTAATAGCCTTTGGCTTCATGCATGTAACATAGAAGCCTCCTCCCTAAGTTTGTTTTGTTCACTGCTTTAGCACACTCTGCCAACCCGGATGTTTTAGCCGTGTCTGAATCCTGGCTTAGAAAGACCACCAAAAATTCTGACATTTCATCCCAACTACAAGATTTTCAGACAAGATAGAACGGCCAAAGGGCGGTGTTGCAATCTATTGCAAAGATTGCCTGCAGAGTTCTGTTTACTATCCAGGTCTGTTCCCAAACAATTTGAACTTCTACTTTTAAAAATCCACCTCTCTAAAAACAAGTCTCTCACCGTTGCCGCCTGCTATAGACCACCCTCTGCCCCCAGCTGTGCTCGGACACATATGTGAACTGATTGCCCCCCATCTATCTTCAGAGCCGTGCTGCTAGGCGACCTAAATTTTAACATGCTTAACACCCCAGCCACCCTACAATCTAAGCTTGATGCCCTCAATCTCACACAAATTATCAATGAACCTACCAGGTACCACCCCAATTCCGTAAACACGGGTACCCTCATAGATATCATCCTAACAAACTTGCCCTCCAAATACACCTCGCTGTTTTCAACCAAGATCTCAGCGATCACTGCCTCATTGCCTGCATCCGTAATGGGTCAGCGGTCAAACGACCTCCACTCATCACTGTCAAACGCTCCCTGAAACACTTCAGCGAGCAGGCCTTTCTAATCGACCTGGCCGAGGTATCCTGGAAGGATATTGATCTCATCCCGTCAGTAGAGGATGCCTGGACATTTTTTAAAAATGCCTTCCTCACCATCTTGAATAAGCATGCCCCATTCAAGAAATGTAGAACCAGGAACAGATATAGCCTTGGTTCTCTCCTGACCTGACTGCCCTTAACCAACAGAAAAACATCCTATGGCGTTCTGCATTAGCATCGAACAGCCCCCGTGATATGCAACTTTTCAGGGAAGCTAGAAACCAGTATACACAGGCAGTTAGAAAAGCCAAGGCTAGCTTTTTCAAGCAGAAATTTGCTTCCTGCAACACAAATTCAAAAAAGTTCTGGGACACTGTAAAGTCCATGGAGAATAAGAACACCTCTCCCAGCTTCCAACTGCTCTGAAGATAGGAAACACTGTCACCACCGACAAATCCACTAAATTGAGAATTTCAATAAGCATTTTCTACGGCTGGCCATGCTTTCCACCTGGCTACCCCTACCCCGGACAACAGCACTGCCCTCCCCTCTGCTACTCGCCCAAGCCTTCCCCATTTCTCTTTCTCCCAAATACAGTCAGCTGATGTTCTAAAAGAGCTGCAAAATCTGGACCCTTACAAATCAGCCGGGCTAGATAATCTGGACCCTTTCTTTCTAAAACTATCTGCTGAAATTGTTGCCACCCCTATTACTAGCCTTTCAACCTCTCTTTCGTGTCGTCTGGAGATTCCAAAGATTGGAAAGCAGCTGCGGTTATCCCCCTCTTCAAAGGGGGGGACACTCTTGACCCTAACAGCTACAGACCTATATCTATCCACCCTGCCTTTCTAAGGTCTTCGAAAGCCAAGTCAACAAACAGATTACCGACCATTTCGAATCCCACCATACCTTCTCCGCTATGCAATCTGGTTTCAGAGCTGGTCATGGGTGCACCTCAGCCACGCTCAAGGTCATAAACGATATCTTAACCGCCATCGATAGGAAACAATACTGTGCAGCCGTATTCATTGACCTGGCCAAGGCTTTTGACTCTGTCAATCACCACATCCTCATCGGCAGACTCGACAGCCTTGGTTTTCTCTAATGAATGCCTCGCCTGGTTCACCAACTACTTCTCTGATCGAGTCAGTGTGTCAAATCGGAGGGTCTGTTGTCCGGGCCTCTGGCAGTCTCCATGGGGGTGCCACAGGGTTCAATTCTTGGACCGACTCTCTTCTCTGTATACATCAATGATGTCGCTCTTGCTGCTGGTGATTCTCTGATCCACCTCTACGCAGACGACACTATTCTGTATACTTCTGGCCCTTCTTTTGACACTGTGTTAACAACCCTCCAGGCGAGCTTCAATGCCATACAACTCTCCTTCCGTGGCCTCCAATTGCTCTTAAATACAAGTAAAATAAATGCATGCTCTTCAACCGATCGCTGCCTGCACCTGCCCGCCTGTCCAACATCACTACTCTGGACGGCTCTGACCTAGAATATGTGGACAACTACAAATACCTAGGTGTCTGGTTAGACTGTAAACTCTCCTTCCAGACTCACATCAAACATCTCCAATCCAAAGTTAAATCTAGAATTGGCTTCCTATTCCGCAACAAAGCATCCTTCACTCATGCTGCCAAACATACCCTTGTAAAACTGACCATCCTACCAATCCTCGACTTCGGTGATGTCATTTACAAAATAGCCTCCAAAACCCTACTCAATAAATTGGATGCAGTCTATCACAGTGCCATCCGTTTTGTCACCAAAGCCCCATTACTACCCACCACTGCGACCTGTACACTCTCGTTGGCTGGCCCTCGCTTCATACTCGTCGCCAAACCCACTGGTTCCAGGTCATCTACAAGACCCTGCTAGGTAAAGTCCCCCCTTATCTCAGCTCGCTGGTCACCATAGCAACACCTACCTGTAGCACGCGCTCCAGCAGGTTTATCTCTCTGGTCACCCCCAAAACCAATTCTTCCTTTGGCCGCCTCTCCTTCCAGTTCTCTGCTGCCAATGACTGGAACGAACTACAAAAATCTCTGAAACTGGAAACACTTATCTCCCTCACTAGCTTTAAGCACCAGCTGTCAGAGCAGCTCATAGATTACTGCACCTGTACATAGCCCATCTATAATTTAGCCCAAACAACTACCTCTTTACCTACGTATTTATTTATTTATTTTGCTCCTTTGCACCCCATTATTTCTGTCTCTACTTTGCGCTTTCTTCCACTGCAAACCAACCATTCCAGTGTTTTTAGTTTTATTTTACTTGCTGTGTTGTATTTACTTCGCCACCTGGCCTTTTTATATTTTTATTTATTTATACATATATTTGTTTGCCTTCACCTCCCTTATCTCACCTCACTTGCTCACATTGTATATAGACTTATTTTTTTTTCACTGTATCATTGACTATATGTTTGTTTTACTCCATGTGTAACTATGTGTTGTTGTATGTGTCGAACTGCTTTGCTTTATCTTGGCCAGGTCGCAATTGTAAATGAGAACGTGTTCTCAATTTGCCTACCTGGTTAAATAAAGGTTAAATAAATAAAAATAAAAATAAAATTCTGCCCAGTACTGCTTTGCTGGACTACATTAGGCCTATATGTATTCTAATCTACTGTATGGCTATTAGAAAAAAAACACATATGATTGTTCTCTGTTTCCAGGGCAGAGACGGAGCAGACCATTTGCTGGAGTGTGAAAAGAGAGAACGCACTGAGCTGAAACAGGAGCTGGAGAGCACTCTGAGGAGCACACTAGCGCAACTACAGGTGATGACATCTAACTGCTAGAGGCCGGGTTACTGTAAAAGCCTATGACAAATGCTAATGTACGCAGGGCTTTATAAAATAAATGTGATTGGTTGCATTCTCTCTTTTCATGGTTTTCAATGGATACAGGTGCCTAGAGTTATGCTAATGCCTATTCACGAAAGTTGTCAAGATATCCCTTGATTTGCTATTGATATACCTGTAAAAAAAAGCCCTTATTTCTCTCTCTCTCTTGCCATGTATAGACCCTGGGTCAGTGCAGTAGGCAGCTGTTGGACTGTGCCAGTGAGAGAGCGCATGTTC
>NW_019957715.1:0-11549 GCF_002910315.2 Salvelinus sp. IW2-2015 | reverse complement strand
GGAACAGGACTGTAGTGAAAACCTACAGGACGGTAGCTCCCCAGGAACAGGACTGTAGTGAAAACCTACAGGACGGTAGCTCCCCAGGAACAGGACTGTAGTGAAAACCTACAGGATGGTAGCTCCCCAGGAACAGGACTGTAGTGAAAACCTACAGAACGGTAGCTCTCCAGGAACAGGACTGTAGTGAAAACCTACAGGACGGTAGCTCTCCGGGAACAGGACTGTAGTGAAAACCTACAGGATGGTAGCTCCCCAGGAACAGGACTGTAGTGAAAACCTACAGGATGGTAGCTCCCCAGGAACAGGGTTGGAGAGCCCTGGTCTATGTGTATACTCACTTTTAAAAAGGACTCTACACATCAGTTGGCTCCTTGACAAAATGTATCTATTTCATCTCAATAAAACAACGTAATATAGCTCAAAAACACAACTTCAGGAAAATTTAAACCTCAATAAAAAAGACATTTCATATAAACAATTAAATGAATGTAAAACAGGTTTCCATACAAGCACACAACAGTGTAATGAACACTGTCCTCCCATTGGGTTGGGACAACTTTTTATATAAAATAAGGGGAAAAAAAGAAAAGAAAAGCCAGAGTAGAAACTAAGAAAACTACATCTCCCAGTCTGCCCCCATGATGAAACTGAAAATGCTGGTTGCTGGGGGATGTAGTCTTTTTGGGTCCAAACTCAAATAAGGTCCATGAGAATCTCATCCTCCATGACGGAAGACACCTGGGGCATCCCGGGGGGCTGGGCTCCAGGGCCCCTCTGACCAGCAGCCATCATCATCTGACCTGAGAGGGAGAGAGAGAAAAAAAGAGTTAACCTGGGATAGCAACATGTGCATTGATGACATTATCATTAACACAGTGGTAATAAACTACAGACTAACTACTGTTGAGTTACAGGTAGAGTCAGCGACGCACGAAGTAAACAGCATTATCGAGCAGACTTGAGCAAAAACCAAGAATGTGAAGTGCGAGTCTAAACTGCTCAGCTATCAGGTTGCAGCAAAGTGAAGGGCACCATGCACATACTCTATGAGACAGCATCACTCTAATCTGTGACATCCTCAATTCATCCTGCTGCTGGTGTCAACGCCATATAGCCCAGTCTCAGTCTGATAACCATAGGTACGGATGGGAGAGATATGTTCAAACACCCTCCCTTTTGAATTTAGCAGTTTACACACAAAAGGTCAATCATTAGGAAACAATTGTTTCCTAATGACAGATTGCATTCTAAAGCCAATCCTTGCACTGATGTCTAGCTCCAAACTGTCTTTACAGTGTGTGATGTGAGTGAAAGGGTCCACGGCTGTAGCTAACCTGCCAGGGGCTGTCTCCACTGGGCCTGCATTTGGGGGCCCGCTCCTGGAGTAGGGTGGACCAGCTGCCCTCCCAGCCCCTGGTGAGGCATCATGCCCTGCATGTGACCAACACCACCCTGCTGAGAGACAGGAACACAACACCTAGGTTACCATCAATCATACAGTAGGTAGGACCTTCATTCTTATATCCTTTATCATTAACCAATAGAGACAAGTATTACATATTTAGAAGCCTTTCTAGTGTGTGCAGTGGTGATCTGGCCCTGGCTACAAGACGATGCACTATAACAACAAATGTATTTCATGAATGACGGTCAAGGCTGGTAGAGTTAACTGTTGTGTTCTTACTGGCTGCTGTTGGCTGAGGAGGAGACTGCGCAGCTGCGGATTGGCTCCTGGGTTTGGAAGGCGGAGCATGGCACCCTGGGGCGGGGCCTGTCCACCCTGAGTGACCTGGTTGGGCGGAGCACCGGTGACAGGCTGATTAGGTGCGCCGGATGCTCTCATCGTCATCTGGATGAGAAGCAGAGAGTCGAAGAGGTTTAGAAGAAGGTTGGAGAGATAAGAGGACTAAGTAGAGAGACTTTAAATACAGTGCCTTCAAAAAGTATTCACACCCCTTCCCCTATTATGTTACAGCCTGAATTTAGATTTTGTGTCACTGATCTACACACAAAATGTAATTTTGTTTGTATAACATTTTTGAAAAAAATAAACTGAAAAAGTCTTGAGTCAATAAGTATTCAACCTTTTATGGGAAGCCTAAATAAGTTCAGGAGTAAAACTTGGCTTAACAAATCACATAATAAGTTGCATGGACTCACTGTGTGCAATAATAGTGTTTAACATGATTTATGAATTACTAGACCATCTCTGTAACCCACACATACAGTCCAACCATCTGTAAGGTCCCTCAATCGAGGAGTGAATTTCAAGCAGATTCAACCACAAAGACCAAGGAGGTTGTTCAATGCCTCGCAAAGAAGGGCACCGATTAGTAGATGTGTGTGTGTAAAAATAAAATAAAATAAAAATAAAAAAAATCAATATACCCAGTCACTACGAAGATACAGGAGTCCTTCATTACTCAGTTGCCGGAGAGGAAGGAACCTGCTCAGGGATTTCACCATGAGGCCAATGGTGACTTTAAAACAGTTACAAAGTTGAATGGTTGTGATAGGAGAATGGAAACCTGTACAGCAGGGATCATAAACTAAATTCAGCCACGGAAGGATTTTTTCTTCAGCGGACGGTCAGGGGGCCAGAACATAATAACAAATAATATGTAGACTTCAAATTGACCGCAAGAAGCCCGAACAGATATAATATTTGACTAAAATATAATAATTTCAAACCTTGCTTACATTTATACACAATCATATATATCTCTCTATTATACATTGGATTACTTTGGAGATTTCAAAAATTAAAAACACTTGGAGCTGATTTGCTGGTCTTTTTTCAGTCTTATTTCCAACAGAATATATTCCAAAACATGCATCCTGTTTGCAACAAGGCACTTAAAATGTGACAAAAAAAATGAACTTTTTGTCCTGAAAACAAAGTGTTATGTTTGGGGCAAATTCAACACAACACGACTGAGTACCACTCTTCATATTTTAAAGCATGGTGGTGGCTGCATCATGTTATGTGTTTGCTTGTCATCGGCAAGAACTATGGAGTTTTTTGGGATAAAAATAAATGGAATACAGCTATAAGCACAGTCAAAATCATAAAGGAAAACCTGGTTGTCTTCTTTACTGGGCGAGGAATTCATCTTTCAGCAGGACAATAACCTAAAACACAAGGCCAAATCTACTCTGGAGTTGCTTACCATGATGACAATGCATGTTCCCGAGGGGCCTAGTTAGAGTTTTGACTTAAATTGGCTTGAAAATCTATGGCAAGACTTGAAAATGGCTGTCTAGCAATGATCAACAATCAACTTGACAGAGCTTGAAGAATTTTAAGAAGAATAATGGGCAAATATAGTACAATCCAGAAACTTATCCAGAAAGACTCACAGCTGTAATCGTTGCCAAAGGTGCTTCTACAAAGTATTAAATCAGGGGTGTGAATACTTAGGTTAGAGATATTTCTGTACTTCATTTTCAATAAATTTGCTAACATTTTTAAACACATTTTCACTTTGTCATTATGGGGTATTTGTGTGTAGATGGGTGAGAAAAAAAGTATTGAATCCATTTTGAATTCAGGCTGTAACACAACACAATGTGAAATAAGTCAAAGGGTATGAACACTTTCTGAAGGCTCTGTACATATGATTCATTGGAACGGTGTACCGGGTTCACTTTAAAAAGAGACAGGCCGAATGTAACAATGTAACTCACTGAACCCAGAACATGCTGGGCTACCTATATTGGTAGCAGTGAGCACCCATTGAGAGACAATAGCCAACACATGCAGAGTGGAGAGGAGCTGCTCACCAACCAGGCAGGTGCCAAAACGAGCACAGGGAGAGTTTGTGCCTGTTAAAGTTCAGTGCATTTTTCAAAATGTGTTTTGGGTGAGAGTTTTTGTGTATGTGTGTGTGAGTCTCACCAGGTTGGCCTGTCTCTGCTGTTCCTCCATCAGAGTGACCTGACTAACAGAGGGCATGCCCACCACCACAGACTGAACAGAGGAGAGAGAGAGAAGAGGAGGAAGAGGAGATGCAGAAGGGGAGGAGATGAAAGTCATTGCGGGACATGCAGTCATTGCGGGACAATAGAAACAGGAGATGCAGACAGGAGGAGTGTGTTAGGGGAGAAGGGAGGAAAGGAGGAGTGCACAAGCTGAGACACCACAGGATTAATCACAGTACCTGCTGCTGCACGTTGCCATGGGAGACAGGGATGGGCCCCTGCGGCCGGTTGAGGAAGTTCTGATTGGGTTGAACCTGGCCAGGTGGCCCTGGCATCGGCCCTCCTGAACCTAACTGGAGAAGAGAACCAACAAGGTTACTTTTCTAGTGTAACGTTTACATGTGTTACCAACATCCGTATAACTATGACACAAATGTACAGTGTATCGCTTATAATGGTATTCCTGCCTATCCTAACCTGTCTAATCCTGCAACTGGATGAGACAACACCACCATCTACAACATGTGTCAAACTCAAGGCCACAAGACGATTCAATCCTGCCTGCAGCTTTTTATCTATAATATTTTTTCGGGGGAAAACCAATCTCAATTGACATTGCAATGACTAAAACCAAATCAAAACTGTGTAGAAATTATAATTGACCTACATTTATAGTCTCCTCACTCTGTCCAGTTTGCTAACAGTCATCGAAAGCTAACAGTCAACGAAAGCTAGACAGTCAGGGAGCATCGAAAATTCCAAAAGTGATGGAGGAATATTTTTGCACATTTTGACGGCGAGGAAATATTACCCATTTGAAGTGCGGCCCTCCAGACCTCGGTGAAGACAGAATGTGGCCCGCGGGGTAAATTAGTTTGACACCCCTGATCTAGGATCTGTAGTCTCTCAGGATAAAAGCTGTCCGTCTCCTCTATTTTCTCCTCTCTCTTCCCTGTGGACTTCCTATTTAACTCAGCAGCCTGCCTAAAAACACCCAGAGCACACATTAAAGGCCCAGTGCAGTCAAAACGTGATTTTACTGTGTTTTACACACTGAGGTTGGAATAATACTATGAAAATGATGATAATGCTCTTTCAGTGTCAGAGCTGTTTTAAAAGATCTTCTGAAATATTGTTGTGGTGGGTTGGCGTTTTGGCCTAGCTGGTGACATCACCAGGCGGTAAATTAGTTAATAGACCAATAAGAGAGAGAGTTCCAAACCTCTCTGCCAATAACAGCTAGTTAAGTTTTCCCCTCTCCACTCAGACCATTCCCAGACAGCGTAAGAAAATGCTCTTTGCTAAGAAGCTATTTTTTTGACAATTTTAACTAGGGATGTGCATGTATTCAAATACTTGTGAGTATTAATTGTATCAACAAAAAAAAAACATATAGGCCTATTTTAACACTGAAAAAGCCTTTTCTAAATTAAATGTGACATTTCAAATAATTAATGAAACATTTTCTGTATAGTTTTTAATAAAACCAACTTTACAATGTCGTTTTTATGACGTGCTCTCCAGAAGAAAAAAAGAAGAGGTATCCTTCACGTGTGTAGCTTGTTATTTATGTTGGCCAATCAAAGCTGCGAAGAGGCTCAATGTGTAGAAAGTGGAGTGAGAGTTTACTACTACATGCGAGATGGAATAAAATGATGTAATTAAAAGTTAACGAAATGAGAAAGGGTAGGCTACAACGAGCAACCAACAGGTAGGTTGTTGTTAGCCTAGCTAACTATAGCCGTCTCTCTCTCCCTCCGCTCCTATCTCACATACACCGCCCCCTCTGCAGCTGCAGCAATAGTGTGCCAGCCTCTCTCCTTCAGGCAGCAGTGCTCAGGTTAAAGTTTAAAAACCACATCTATTTAGAATATCCAGATATCTGACAAATATTCATGATACTATTCGAATAGTGAAATTATTTCTAACCCCCAACCATAATTATAATTGAATACAATCACAGTAAGGTACTTAATTGTTACCCAGAAATGATTTGATATTGAGAGAAAAACAGCTGCATTGGACCTTTAACATCAAGTCATCTGTATGGTTCAGGGAAAATATTCAATTTGGGTCTTTCACGGTTATAAAATCATATCTAAATCACCAATAACACTATTCCAGAGCCTCGTCTGGAAAAAAATACCCCATACAACGATCAAATAATTGAAATTTTAATTGTGTTGAGATTGTCATAGCAATTCTCCATTAGCATTGCAGCTTTGAATATGTAATGGGACACAAGGTCTCTGTCTTCTCTAAATACACACGGTCTAACATGTTTTTCACAGAAAATTAGCAGCATGAGTAGACAGGCGGCATCAACTATTTAATTTTACCTTTATTTAACTAGGCAAGTCAGTTAAGAACAAATTCTTATTTTCCTTGTATAATGGGAGCAGAAAGGCTGTGAGGATATAAAGTCATGTAGACCACAGGCAGGTTGGATTTGTAACTGAGGCATTCCGTTTCTCTGTCACAAAATCTGCAGGCTAAATGTTTACCTGAAGGAAAACACGGTATCCTAACGGTTGTTAGAATTGTGTTGGCTGTAATCYAGATSAAACCAGAAATGACATGAGGCGGTGCTCTCAAACTGAAAAACATTTTCCGCAGAACCTAGTGGTTCGAGCGTTGGACTAGTAACCGAAAGGTTGCAAGATCGAATTCCTGAGCTGACAAGGTAAAAATCTGTTGTTCTGCCCCTGAACAAGGCAGTTAACCTACTGTTCCTAGGCCATCATTGAAAATAAGAATTTGTTCTTAACTGACTTGCCTAGTTAAAAAGGTTAAAAAAAAAAAGTTTAAAAAATGTACCACCTCATTGGCCCAAGACTGCTCTTGGGAAGCCCTTCCACTGTGCTGACCTAGTATAGCTCCAGTCACTAGCGTGTATACTACCCCCTTTTCTCCAGGTTTAATCCCTTCATTCCCTCCTAACTCACAGAGTGGTGCTGCTGGACCTGTCTGTCTGACGCACCGAGCAGTGTTTGTGGTGGTTGATGACCCGTGTCTGTATGACTCACCGAGCGGTGCTGCTGGACCTGTTTGTGGTTGGTGATGACCTGTCGGATGCCGTTGACGAAGCCGCTCTGGTCGTTGGGGATGAGGCCCATGAAAATCCTCTTCTTGGAGGAGTAGAGCAGCATGAGCACCCGCACCTCACAGGGGGCGCTGTGGGGGAAGTGGACGCACCCTGCCTGCAGCCAGAGGGGGGACATAGGTCAGAGGTCAGCACTGTCTGTCAGTCTGTCACAGCTCTCGTCATAGTTCAAGTGACACAAAACCAGTCAACCTGACCTGAATTCAATCGGACCTGGGTAAATCTCACAGGCTGCATGCAGTTTTTCTATGACGCCCGACAGCGTTGAAAATCTCTGTAGTCGTTTAGTAAATGATGAGCAACATGGTGCCCCCTCTAGTGTTCTCAGAGTGTAACTGCAGCCTATTTATATCTGCCTAGTCCATCTAGTGCACAATGGAGGGAACTGCTGATGTCTATTGTTGAGACTCCACTGTATTGAATATTGAGACGGAAAAGGACAGGGACAAATGGCAGCAAAAATAGAGCATGTGAAGCAGAAGAGCTGGACTTACAAATCCAGTGGCCATGATACGATAAAGACCTTTTAGTGACTCCACATCTTTGTTGGTGAAGAGAAACTGAACCATTCTAGAGTTTCTGAAGAGGGGACCGAGTGTTGTCTGGGGAGGGAGAAAGACTTTATTTAGATGTCTGTATTCTCAATGTCATCGAGTCATTTCTGAACATACATACGCACGCAGAGAGGGTTCTCTCACCAGTAGCTGTTGTGGGATCAATTGCATGATGAGCTTCTGTGGCCACTGGTCGGCATTTCTGTCATGAAGAACAGGGAACAAAKCAATCAGAACTCTCCATACATATAGCAATACACACAATGACCAATCAGTGCAGCTGACACTGGCATGATATCWAAGATAGTTGCAGTGAAACACTCACAGGTTCTCTCCTTGGTTGACTTGCACCTGGCAGGGCAYGGAGCGAGTGAGTTTGGTATTGGAATCCATAGACGAGGCTTTGGGCTTCTGAAGTGATGGATGGAGAGAGGGTGGGGGAGGTAGGGAGGGAGGGAGGAGAGGAATGGAGGGATGTTTGMAGAAACYGAAGGAGAGGTTTGGAAGTTAGCATACAGAGTGACCAGGGGGCTTCGGTCCCACACCCAGGGGCACCGTTTGAATAAAAACCTCCATGTTAGAAATTACCCAACATGCAAAACAGTGCTGCCAGTGGAACATTGTGAAGAGGATGGATGGCACCAATCCTACGGGAAAATAAGCAGCAGCGTTCATCTTCAGGGGATCAATAGTGGATCAATAGTTAATCAATCCCAGATTGGTCAGCTCTGCTGCAGTCCCCGTTGACCATTACTACTGCATTGTGTTGGGATTAAAGACCAGATGTATAGGTTCTTTATATGTGTACTGTACAGCATTTGGGAGGACTCTCGTGGATTAGAGGAGACTAAGATATGATCCAGCAATATCCTGACCTGAACATTACAAGGAAGGTATGCAAATCTAACCTGAATGCTCCATCTATTGATACGTGACTTCAGATGCACTTTAGTGACCTGTGGCAATACTATGTCTATTGTCTATGTGTTTGGTGATTTTGTGGTCTAACTGTGTGTTGGTTACAGTGTGTAGGCTTGCTGCACATTGTTGTGTGGTAGAGTTTCATGGTCAACAGGTATCACAGAAGAAGTAGTCCAAATCAGTCAATACTTAGTGATTATTGACCAAGTCAGGTTTTCAAATGGCTTGGAAACACAAACATCTCCAGAGTTGATTAGTATTTTAGATCATTAAAATGCATGTTCCTCTACAACAGGTTCAACCATGTCAAGTAACTCCATCACTTTGACCTGAGGTGAAATCCATCACAAAGGTATAGTATGATTATTCACATCACAATCAATGACAGTTGATTCAATCAGTTCCAAGCACAGCTTTGTTGCAGACCTTATAACATTTCCTTACAAGGTCAGAGGATGACAAACACACAAATAGAAGATGTATAGACCTCTTCAGCAGCATGTTTACACCAAGTTCTAGTTTCCCTCACCTCTTGCCACTCCAGCACCCCACTCCATGCTACAATCTTATTGGCAACGCCTTGCTGCTGCCCCCCAATCGGATTTGCCTGGGCTGCAGACACACCAGGCTATTAGAAGAAAATTAGAGAAAGAGAGAGCGTTAGATGGAGAGAAAGACAACTTGACTGGAGGCAGAGAAGTTGAATATTGATGTGGAGTATTGTGGGAAGATGATGCAACATATGGACAGGCCTCACCATGCCAGGCTGTGAGGATGGGGGSGTCTGCTGATTGGCTGTGGGCTGCTGCTGCTGAGGGGGCACCGGCTGCTGCTGATTGGGCTGTGGTTGTCCTGGCGGCTGGACTTGTTGCTGCTGCGGGGGAGGGGCTTGTTGCTGAGGCAACATGGGTGTGGAAACTGTGGTGACTGTGGATAGGCTGGGCTGACTGGAGGGCGCCAACTTAACTCCTGCTACAGATGGGAGAGTTGACTGACCACTGAATGGGGGACCAGGATTGACCATGCCTGGGACTGGATGAGGGATGCCAAAAAAAGACAAGGTAACAGACATAATAGACCCCTCATATTCACCTCTGGACTTCGAAGCCAGTTCCATACTGCCCCCCCCCACCCACATTCTAACCCTCTAATCAGGGACTGATTTTGACCCGGTACATTTAATTCTCAGGTAGAACAGAAAACCTGCAGGCTCCGGACCTCGTAGGGTAAGAGGTGAACACTCCTGTAATAGACTAACAATCAACCTGGGCTGATGATCAACCATACTGGGGACAGAGGATAGAAGAATGCAGGCTATTGGTACTCACAGCGACTCTTCTGGTTGTTGGCTGCCTCTACAGCCATCTGTGCAGCTGCCTGAGCCGCGTTAAGGGAAGYTGGGGGCTGACAGGGCAGCAAGAGAGGGAGAGAGAACACTGTGTCAGCTAAGAGCCTGTCAATCCAATGTTGATGGGCTGGTAAAAGCTGCCAAGTTAAAACATATCTTCAGTACCTGATATGGATGGGCCGTGCTTATTGGTGGAGGAGCCTGRGAGGRGGGACCAAGAGGAGGCTGACTGACAGGCAGGGGTTGAGMGGGTAGAATTGGTTTGAGAGGGCCCGATCCTCCCCCTGATGARACTGGAGAAAGAAACATTTTAGAATTTGATGGGCCAATACTGACTTCAATCAATRTGTTCACTGTCAAGTATTTRGAGTGCTGCTCCTCACCAGGAAGTGAGATACCCCTAACCAGGATCATGTGGAAGGGGTCTTGGCTGTAGTCTGGGTGGGGMTCGACTGGTCCCCCGACTGGTGACGCCCTYTCGAACAGCGKCCGTAACGCTGGCAGTTTCCGTGGCGACACCACAGAAAAATGAATCCCTCTCTGAGGAAGAGGCACAAGGTTATTATGGGGTATCAGCAGCCATTAATAAGTACAGAAGTCACATCATTCCCCAAAATGGCCAAGCGGGTAGTCTATACAGGCTACCTGATAGAGGTGCTATGTTACTTACGTCTCTGATGATCTTGACCAGATTGTCTGCAGTGCAGCCCGTATAGCTGACACTCTCCACGGCAGGGAGCAGGTATGGCGGAGAGTTACACAGCAGCACACAGACTTTGTGTGTCTGACCTCTGATTAATAGAGACAAGAGACATATGCTAGTGTGTGTCTACTAAACTCAGTAAAAAAAAGAAACGTCCCTTTTTCAGGACCCTGTCTTTCAAAGATCATTCGTAAAAATCCAAATAACTTCACAGATCTTCATTGTAAAGGGTTTAAACACAGTTTCCCATGCTTGTTCAATGAACCATAAACAGTTCATGAACATGCACCTGTGGAACGGTCGTTAAGACACTAACAGCTTACAGACAGAAGGCAATTAAGGTCACAGTTATGAAAACTTGGTAGAGGCCTTTCTACTGACTGAAAAACACCAAAAGAAAGATGCCCAGGGTCCATGCTCATCTGCGTGAACGTGCCTTAGGCATGCTGCAAGGAGGCATGAGGACTGCAGATGTGGCCAAGGCAATACATTTCAATGTCCGTACTGTGAGATGCCTAAGACAGCGCTACAGGGAGACAGGACGGACAGCTGATCATCACGGTGGCAGAACACGTGTAACAACACCTGCACAGGATCGGTACATCCGAACATCACACCTGCGGGACAGATACAGGATGGCAACAACAACTGCCCGAGTTACACCAGGAACGCACAATCCCTCCATCAGTGCTCATCCTCCTCCCTCATGTGGTACCCTTCCTGCAGGCTCATCCTGACATGAACATCCAGCATGACAATGCCACCAGCCATACTGCTCATTCTGTGTGTGATTTCCTGCAAGACAGGAATGTCAGTGTTCTGCCATGGCCAGCGAAGAGAGGACCTGGGATCAGAGGGTGAGGGCTAGGGCCATTCCCCCCAGAAATGTCAGGGAACTTGCAGGTGCCTTGGTGGAAGAGTGGGGTAACATCTCACAGCAAGAACTGGCAAAATTGGTGCAGTCCATGAGGAGGAGATGCACTGCAGTACTTAATG
>NW_019957714.1:16290-47130 GCF_002910315.2 Salvelinus sp. IW2-2015 | reverse complement strand
TTAACAAGTGACATCAATAAGGGATCATAGCTTTCATCTGGATTCACATGGTCAGTCTATGTCATGGGAAGAGCAGGTATTCCTAATGTTTTGTACACACAGTGTAATTGTGATTTGGTCATTAACCTTCCTAAATTATGAATTGTCTCCTTAGATTCAAATAACAATGATTATGTAAGAAATTATTATGATGATGGTGGTGGTGACACCGATCATAACAATGATGACGATAACAATAACGATGACTATGTTGACATGAACAGGCAGCGAAGAAGATGGAGCGTCAGCCCAGCCTGTGCTCCCAGGTCTCTATGATGCAGATGAGGAACAGCATGGGCAGCACCAGTGACACCGATGACATCCTGAACCAGATCCACCGTGGAGGCTCCAGTGGATCCTCACATCGTAAGTCTCACCACCTCCCATCAAGCTGTGATACTATTGGCCCATCTGTCAGTGTCTAACAACCTGATTAGCTATTGAGTCTGAAAAAGACTGACAGTATCATTCTTGTAATGCCACCTTTTAATAGTGACAAAGTTTCGATTCACGGTGGATCTTTGCCAGGTCAATAGTAGCTGTTAAACAGTCACTTAATTTACTCAAATCATGAGGCAATCTGGGTTGAGTCCGTCTTCATCGTTTACCCCTCATATCCTCTCTGATGTGTGATGTTAACAGTCACTAAATCCTTGTTTATTAGGGGTTTAGCTCCAATCTGACAACATTGTTTACTAAGTGTTGTGTTCTAGTTAGAGTTGTTCTCTGACATTGTTTCTCCTGTCCCCTCCTCCTCCCCCYCCTCCTCCTCCTCCTCCTCTAGCTGTGAATCAACCCACTCTCTCAGATCACACCTTGCCCTGAAGGGGGTGTAAGACTATCTCTTTTCTCTCCCTCCCCCTGCCCTCAAATTCACCTTCCTAATGCCTGAGTCCCAGATCTGTTTGTGCTGTCTTGCCAACTATCATTTGGCRTGACAAWGACATAGGAGTTGGCAAGACARTTGAAACAGATCTGGGACTCGGGCTAGTTCATTCCCTCAAACCCAACCCTAAATATTTAACCCTACAGCTCTGCACTATGTTGCCTGTTCTAAAACGAGTGATCCCCGGTAACCTGGTTTGTCCTTTTAACATCTTCAAAGTTCAGTGTTTAAGAGTAAGACAGCATTCATTCATATCATCCATCCTGTAGTAATAGTGCTGCTGTACAGCTCCTACTGGAACACGTTCAGTATTTAGACATACAAGATACTCTTTAACCCCAATAGCTTCTACATTATCCTGTTGCAATTTCCATATCAAATGTAGGGATTGAATTGCAAATGTGAGGGATATGTCTGGAAAAGGATTCAGAGTGCTTTTGTTTTCTTACCATGATTTAACTTCACACTGTCTTCCCCCTGTCTCCAACACAAACATACAGTATGTGAAATTAGGGCTTATCTGTGTATTCTGTCAAATGTGTGGTTGTGATTCTGTTTTGTTTTTAAAGTATTGTCATATGAGTCAGAATGAAGGCTTGTGGAATTAGTGACCTATGACAACCTCGTTTGTGCCACCTTTATGGTGTGTTTGTCTGTGACCATATGGAAACACACACGGTTATATTAAAAAAACACACACACACCTCTTTTCCCACCCTAATCGTTGGGTCCTTCTTTCCAGAAAAATCTCCTGGCTCCAAGACATCCAAAACGATGAAGCCTATTGAAGAACAAATGGAAGATGACGTCTTTATAGAGTCTGAGTCAGACTCTCCTGTTAAGAAACGCCACACCCACTCGACAGCCATAGAGGTGTAAGATGTGACATTATCCTACAACAACAGTGCTGACCACCCACCTATATTGTAATCTGATACAGACCCTGGTTAGTTATGGTAGAATAACTTAAACAATAGCTTGAAAAAGGCTTTTACATTATCAAAATATCTATGTACATGTATCTAGAAAACGGAACTGCACATTTTGGCATCTCACTTTGTCTTGTAGTGTTTGGTATTATTGTGAGTTTGTAGCTGTTGTACTTTTTAAATCCTGTTTGATTGGATGTTGTACAATGCCTTTGCTGTTCATTCCTACACAGTGAGTGTTCAAAAAAGTATTAAGTGTCACAACCAAAACATTTTAGTGTAAGCACAACCTCTGAGGAAGGTTTCTTTTAAATATTTTACTCATTGTGTGACATATTGTGTGATAAATTCTCTTATTTATGCACTGAGCTTCTGCATGGTTGTGTGTTGATGAATGTAGAGATTTAACAAGTTAAACCTCCTGGTCAATGCTAACCATTTGAGGCTGTTGTGCTGTTTTTTCACGGCTATAAGTACACAAGCTTGGGATCACTCTTTTATGCCATGATTGTTACCTTGTTACCATGATTAATTACTCAGAGGGAACACCTGAAAAAGAAATCAACAGAATTGATGCATAGCTCGTAGACCTCTGCTTTTTATCCTCTAGCGCCCTCTAGGAGCTATCATGAGTACTACCGGTTTCTTTTCTCATTCTGAACTCCTGTCACTGTTAAACCAGGTCAATGTTCAAACTCATTCCATGGAGGGCGTGTTTTGGTTTTTCCTTTCAATTAAGATCTAGACAACCAGGTGAGGGAAGTTCTTTACTAATTAGTGACCTTAATTCATCAATCAAGTACGAGGAGCCAAACAGAAACTCGGCCCTTCGTGGAATGAGTTTGACACGTGGTTTAAACCATCACATCCCTGAAAGATCAACCAGACCAAAAGAAGATGTAAGCAACAGGCTTTATTATTTCAGTCAAATAAACCTTTTGAATATCCAGACAATCCATGATTGATGTAACAAAAAAAAAGACGTTGAATACAATGAATGAATGAAAACAATACAACAGATATCAGTGCTCTTTCGAGATGTTAAGACAATCTTCTGCTATGGACAAACACTTGATTGTTTTATACAACCACAACACTAAAAATACATACATACACAAGCTTTTATTTTTTTTTACAAAAACGTGAGTCCATCACATCACAATATGTCCTTTATGTGGGCTACTCAACAGTGCTTTCTGGTTTGTATTTGGGGCATATATCTCCCCAATAAATGCGTTGGTTCAGTCTGCATCCACAGGGCTGTCTCAACTATTACAGAAATGTTGCAGAATAGTTGGGGTCAATTCCATTTCCATTCAGGCAGTTCAGGATTTCAACTGAAATTTAAATTCCATTTTACCTAATTGCTTTCCAAATGGAATTGGAATTTTAGTTTCCAACCTGAACTGACTGAATTGAAATGGACCCCTACCCTGTTACATAACCATGAGATAGCGATTCACTGTTGTTTATCTGTTATGAATTGATCATTAATACACATGATTAGATGATATGATCCATACAAGTTTAAAACAATATCAGTAGTTCCATCAATCTCTGAGGATCACACATAACAGAGAGGATACAACACACACCGAGGTGTTACAATTGTCAAATAAACAAAAAATATGACTAAATGCTACATTTTTTGTCAGATGAGTTTAACAGAAACCACAGTTCCATATGTCCAGCAGTGATTTGATATACACTGACTGTACAAAATATTTCTTACATAATCATCGTTATTTGAATCGAAGGAGAAATTCATAACTTAGAAGGATAGTGAACAAATCACAATTACACTGAGTGTACAAAACATTAGGAACACCTGCTCTTTCCATGACAGACTGACCAGGTGAATCCAGATGAAAGCTATGATCCCTTATTGATGTCACTTGTTAACTCCACTTCAATCAGTGTAGATGAAGGGGAGGAGACAGTTTAAATGAGGATTTTTAAGCCTTGAGACAAATGAGACATGAATGGTGTATGTGTGCCATGCAGAGGGTGAATGGGCAAGACAAAAGATTGAAGTGCCTTTGAATGGAGTATGGTAGTATGTGCCAGGTGCATCTGTGTCAAGAACTGCAACGCTGTTGGCTTTTTCTCACTCAACAGTTTCCCGTGTTTATCAAGAATGGTACACCACCCAAAGGACATCCAGCCAACTTGACACAACTGTGGGAAACATTGGAGTCAACATCGGCCAGCATCCCTGTGGAACGCTTTCGACACCTTGTAGAGTCCATGCCCCGATGAACTGAGGCTGTTCTGAGGACAAAAGGGTGGTGGGGTGGTGCAACTCAATATTAGGAAGGTGTTCTTAATGTTTTGTACACTCAGTGAATAAGGCCCGTGTGTAGGATTTCAGTTTGGTCCTTTGTCTAAGTGGTGTGACCAACGAATGCTAAGACAAACAGAAACCATAATGTAAACAGAATATAAATTACCAGAACTTACCACTAGATGGTGGTATGCACTTACAATAACGCACAGGTTCAGACAGGTGTGGACATGTCTGTTTACAATGTAACATGGACATAATAACAGTATGTATACCTAGAACTCAGAGGTAGTTACTAAGATCAGTACTTAAGTCTATAGAGTTGAACACTAACTCAATATGACATGGTTTGCTTAAAACAAAAACACATTTAGTTCTATGATGATGATTCCCCTCAAAATGAAAAGTAAACTTTTTGGTAAGTTCCCTGAGAACATTATTTCTCCTGTGAGAAAATATAAAATTTGAGTCCTCCAGGGATCTAGTTTGGTTTGTGCTAATGTTTGATTATATATATGATCTATGAGTATAACATGTATTCACTGTCAGTAAACATAGTAGAGCCTAGACGTTCAATTCATAGCTGCATTATAGAACATATCAGGGCTTTGTTTCATGCAGTATCATGCCCTTCAGTCACGCAGTCAACAGATTGAAGGCAAACATTTCACCCCATTGATTATTTGTCATCTTACACTTCCTACTAAGGTCATTCAATTAGATTAAGTTTGATTTGTCAACACACATTAAGAAGTGACTGCTCCGCTGACACACTGAGAATTCCCTTTCACAGTCAGTCAGTGCAGCCGTACCCTGTGGGAGAGAGAGTACTGTATGGTCATGATATGGTGTGAGTAAAGTTAAAAGAAACATAAACCATGTCTCCTTATAAATGCATTCAACATTCATCTTAATATTTACATTGAGTATTCTTATTGATGAGGATGAATGAGACCATGAGGAAGCAGGTATACTACTTCTTCACTGCCCTKAACAGACAAATGATCATATTAGCATTGGTTTAGTTAGAAACAGTTTCCCAGAGACAGATCTAGTCTAGTCCTGGACTAAAAAGCACGTTCAATGACAATCACGATTCTCCATTGAAAGGGCGTTCTAGTCTAAGACTAGGTTTAATCTTTGTCCGGCAAAGAGGTATGAGAGCTATGATTGGGTTTGGGTGTCTTTGGCTACCGTCTGATGAAAAACGCACAGAGAAAACAAAGGCTTCGAACCGCCCTGTGTAGTTCTCCAAAATAGAGAAAGAAAATCTAAGAAATACTTCCCGTTGGAACAGGTGAATGGTGAATCCATGTGAATCCAGGTGAAGGGTGAATCCATGTGAATCCAGGTGAAGGGTGAATCCATGTGAATCCAGGTGAAGGGTGAATCCATGTGAATCTAGGTGAAGGTGAATCCATGTGAATCCAGGTGAATGGTGAATCCATGTGAATCCAGGTGAAGGGTGAATCCATGTGAATCTAGGTGAAGGTGAATCTGTGAATGGTGAATCCAGGTGAATGGTGAATCCAATGTGAATGGTGAAATCCAGGTGAATGGGTGAATCCAGGTGAATGGTGAATCCAGGTGAAATGGTAAAATCCAGGTGAATGGTGAATCCATGTGAATGGTGAATCCATGTGAATGGTGAATCCAGGTGAAGGTGAATCCATGTGAATCCAGGTGAATGGGAATCCAGGTGAATGGTAATCCAGGTGAATGGTGAATCCATGTGAATGGTGAATCCATGTGAATGGTGAATCCAGGTGAATGGTGAATCCAGGTGAATGGTGAATCCAGGTGAATGGTGAATCCAGGTGAATTTGAACAGACTGAGCTTTGGGACAATAGAGTTCAGATCAGGTAAATTATGAAAAAATAAAGAACAAGATTGCTTTGGCTGTTTGTGTGTCAGTCCCATTCCCAGTTGTCTTCTTATTGCAATTGATAGTAGAGCGGATGTCAATGAACCTGACTGAGCAATGGAAACACAAGGGTGACTGACCATCCCTGTGCTACCAGTCTGAGGTAGATGAGGCTGAATCTGTCCCAGGAGGTAACTAAGAGTATAGGTCTATCTATGTGGAGATGGATTGAGTTGGCCCAGAAGGTAACTAAGAGTATAGGTCTAGCTATGTGGAGATGGATTGAGTTGGCCTAGAGGTAACTAAGAGTATAGGTTTAGCTATGTGGAGATGGATTGAGTTGGCCTAGGAGGTAATAGAGTATAGGTTTAGCTATGTGGAGATGGATTGAGTTGGCCTAGGAGGTAACTAAGAGTATAGGTCTAGCTATGTGGAGATGGATTGAGTTGGCCTAGGAGGTAACTAAGAGTATAGGTTTAGCTATGTGGAGATGGATTGAGTTGGCCTAGGAGGTAACTAAGAGTATAGGTCTAGCTATGTGGAGATGGATTGAGTTGGCCTAGGAGGTAACTAAGAGTATAGGTCTAGCTATGTGGAGATGGATTGAGTTGGCCGAGGAGGTAACTAAGAGTATAGGTTTAGCTATGTGGAGATGGATTGAGTTGGCCTAGGAGGTAACTAAGAGTATAGGTCTAGCTATGTGGAGATGGATTGAGTTGGCCGAGGAGGTAACTAAGAGTATAGGTTTAGCTATGTGGAGATGGATTGAGTTGGCCGAGGAGGTAACTAAGAGTATAGGTCTAGCTATGTGGAGATGGATTGAGTTGGCCGAGGAGGTAACTAAGAGTATAGGTCTAGCTATGTGGAGATGGATTGAGTTGGCCTAGGAGGTAACTAAGAGTATAGGTCTAGCTATGTGGAGATGGATTGAGTTGGCGCAGGAAGTAGCTAAGATGTACAGCGTTGAGGAGGTAACTAAGAGTATAGGTCTAGCTATGTGGAGATGGATTGAGTTGGCGCAGGAAGTAGCTAAGATGTACAGCGTTTGGTAGAGGGAGAGTCTGGGAGGGATTGGGGAAGTAAAATAGATACTTTACTGTCCATTTGGTTAGAAATGTGGATCTGCTTGAGGTTGCYCMRGAGGTAGCTCAGGATGTGTCTGYGTGAGGAGGAGACTGATCAGACTGAAGGAAGGGTTTTTTATTGGACCAGAGGTAATACTAACAGGTGGCATCCGTCCATGGTGGATGTGGATCAGGATTGTTTCCACCTGTGGTGCACTCCAGATCTCCTCTGGATCTGTGCCGGGTCTTCCGGAGAGCTGGAGGACTTGCTAGAGGACTTGCTGAGGGGGGAGGAACTGTCCTGAGAGGGCTGGGAGTGCCTGTTTCCCTGCCTGGGACTGGGGCTGTAGGAGGTGGTGGTAAAGGTACCGGGGTACTGGTCCACAGTAGTGCGTCTTCCCTGAGTGGCTGTGGCAGGGCCAGGAGACAAGGGGCCGGGGGAGCGGTGAGGACAGTGGGCCACCATGTGCGTCGCGCTCTGGCAGTAGTGGCACTTCTTTGGCTGGGGCGGCAGGCCACACTCTTTGGCATGGTGGTCTAGTCCTCCACAGTTATAGCATCTGAGACACAGAGAGATGAGATCCGTGTCACATTCCAATTCACAAACAAGCAATTTCTTTCAACTTCAGGGCTTAAAGTGCGTATTTATTCTGAATTCAAAGAATAATACCTAGAACTTCTTATATGGGATATCATTACATTTTCTCTAGAATGTAATATGGTACAAATACAATTATAACATGCTTACTAGATTGGTTGAATTATATTTACCCAAAATCTGTTGGTCCAAATGTATCCTTTAGAAGGCAGCATTTCACATAGAATACACCACAGAATATGCATAGAATACACCATAGAATATGCATAGAATACACCATAGAATATGCATAGAATACACCATAGAATACACCATAGAATATGCATAGAATACACCATAGAATACACCATAGAATATGCATAGAATACACCATAGAATACACCAATACTGAACCTTTAAGAGAAAACAGTTAAAGTGACCAATGCAAATACAATACTTCTCATATGTGTTCTCATCAAGAGATGACAAACCAAATAAATAGATAAATAGCTTATTATTTTCCCTGCTAAAATGCGCTTAAATAACAAATTTGCACACTTGCTGATATTTATAGCTTACTGCCAAATGTCTATAGAAATGCAGTATGTCAACAACAGGCCTAAGGCCTGCAATAAATAACCAAGACGCTGCTCACGGGCGGAAACAATGACAAGGCGAAACATTGATGACAAGGCGAAACAAAGCAGGGCTCCACACAGGGAACTAAGTCGTGTCACTCCAGCCTGTCACATGGTCTGTTTTACTGAATCAAATAGGAAGCTATTCAATGAACTGGTTAATATAAGAGCAAATCATACCAATTCATTTGCAATAGACGTGATCATTAGATATCAGGTCATAAACAGATAGGCTCATTACGACATTATTAACTTGCAGTCAGATGTTATAAGGCTACATTTCAGGCCGGTCACCCAAAAAGTTACATATTGCAGCTTTAACTCTTTCAGATGGAAACAAAGTGTTTCGCATGACTGAGCTGGAGGCTTGCAGGGGGTCCCTCGGTGGCATCTTCAATTAGAACATGAGAGGGGGGAAGAGGGAAGGAGAGGAGAGGGGGAAGGGCATTGGAATTTAGGTTTCATCCAGGCTAGTTCGCTTGCTTGGGAGGTTACCTACCAATACCCCCTCCTCCACTTCCCAACCCCCACCACATAGACTCCCATTCTAGCTGGTAAGAGTGAAAACCAGTTTTCACAAGACAAGCTGCCATGATGGTCGTAAATGTTTCAAAATTGTCCCTGAATCTATGTTTTTATAACATATCAATCACATAGGCAGGCACTGTTTAGACACATGGTTACAGAGTTTCCACAACGTTTATGTTTGCATCATTTCTAATACTTGCATAGACAAACAAATCAGATGAAGTTTGACTCAAGTAAACCAATAACTCAAGTGAAGAGAAAGGTGTTGGCACAATTTATTTGTAAATTAAAAAATTTACAAATATTGTCAATGTTTATAAGATCGGGGATGTCACGTTCTGACCCTAGTTCTTTTGTTATTTCTTTGTTTTAGTATGGTCAGGGCGTGAGTTGGGTGGGTTATCTATGTTCGTTTTTCTATGTTGGTTTTTTCGTTTGGCCTGGTATGATTCTCAATCAGAGGCAGGTGTCGTTAGTTGTCTCTGATTGAGAATCATACTTAGGTAGCATTTTTCCACCTCTGTTTCGTGGGTGCTTATTTTCTGTCTTTGTGTATGTCACCAGACAGGACTGTTTCGTTTTGTGTATTCTCGTTTATCGTTAGTTTTGTTGTTTTGTTCGAGTTTCGTTTTCATTAAAAGGCATAATGAACACTTACCACGCTGCACCTTGGTCCTCTGATCCTTACTACTCCTCCTCGTCAGAGGAGGAGGAAGACAGCCGTTACAGGGGAGCCAAGAGTTTAACTGTGTAACACTGTAATACATCAACCCATTAAATAAAAAATATGATAAACCAATATAAAAAAATAAATGCTGGTGGATGTTATTAAAGGGAATGTAGTGTTTCTAAAATGTTTTTAACCTGCCTATTTGGATCCAACCAGCAGCTCTGTTACTGACCCAGAAAGGTTAGGGGTTAGAGGTCAACACACTGACCTCAACATATTTCTATTCCTGCCTTGAAGAAAGATCCTTCTTACATTATAACAATGGGGAGGGAAATTAGGATGAAATGTCTACACAAAAAATAAGTAGACATTGTTAAATAAATGTGATCATTGATGTAGCATAGGCCTAACTCAGGTCATAAAATTAGTATCCTCCATAACACAACATGATGCAATATAACATCACCTAACATGATGAATAAAAGGGCAATCCTGTATAAAATAAAAAGCCTGTTTCTGAGAATTCCTCTTCAGTCTAAAGTGATATTTGCTATCCATTACAACATTGCATCTACCAATCTATGTCAGTGGGGTAAAGGACAAATTTGTATTCAAAGCAAATAGCAGCCAGCAGTAGAGCCTCAAAACCAACCATCACGGAAATAGCAGCACTTAGACCGACTAGACCTCCGTCATACAATATTGCTGTAAAACCATGGCAACTGGAGCCCTATAGAATAACAGTTTGGGTGGAAATGCAGCACCACACAGGAAATGGTCAAGCACAATCACATTCATTATTTATACTAAACTCATCATACATTTGACCTCTAGAGGAACACCATGTAACAGAACCTCTACAAATGTGGACCTTTGACATAATGTAAATATTGCAGCAGGTATACTCCACACAGAACCTCTGAATCATACACAGGTAAATACGAATATGCAGCTACTGCTAAATATATTACATCAATGCACACATACACAGGCACACGCACATGCATGTATGCACATACAAACACACACACACCACTAATGATCACCGCAGCACTACCCTGTTCCTTCCAACATCATTGTCTGTTCTGTTGCTAGTCTCAATTCCCTCCCTGCAGCAGCAGGTCTTAACCACTCTATATTCACTCATAACAGAATATGAAAGGAAAGTCTGTTCTTGTAATTATATTTCTATGGTTCACTCACCGGTCTCCTTTTGGCTTCCATCTCTGCTGCGGGGCTGGGGGCTTGGGTTTCTGTCTCCTCTCACTGCCCGAGCAGGGGCCTCCCTCGGGGCCCGTGACTTGTACAGACTCCAGGCCCCTGAGGGACCTCTGGAAAGTAAACTCTAGTGGCTCTCCCTCCCGCAGGCTGCGAAAGCCCTCCATGTGCAGTTTGCTCTGGGATAGAAGGAGGAGGATAGGACAGGATAGGGAGAAGAAGACACAGGTTACACAGGGATCTCCTGGTCTAGTCACACACAGTAAAACTAAATCAACCCACCTCTCCATCTAGGTCTCAATCAAACAGATGGATGAATCAAATTCATCTATCTACATCACATTTGATAATTTGCTACCATGTATCCAAATACGTGCTTGAGGACTACTTTTATGGTAAAGACAGACATAGCCATCATAATGGCTGATCCCTACAGTCACTTGCTCCCTGCCATTCCCTGGGTCTGTCGCTGTGTACTGAGCACATTAGTTCACTTCCAATACCAGAGGATTCAGATGGACCATAGCACACTACAGCAGAACACTAGACTTTTAGAATTGACGCACAAGGGAATTTTAGATCTTTACACAGACCCACAGAGACACAGACCCACACAGGAATGCGAATAACTGTACTTTGAGCAGGATATTGTTAATGCCAAGTAGAAAACGAGGTATGGTTGGTGTAACATTTACATTTTTTACATTTTAGCACACACTCTTATCCAGAGCGACTTACACTTAATGCATTCATCTTAACGTAGCTGGGTGAGACAACCACATCTCACAGTCGTAGTGAGTAAAACTTTCCTCAGTAAAGCAGCTATCAGCAAAGCCAGTGCTAGTAAAAAAAGTCAAGTTTCAGTCTTACATGATGATCTGTGAACTCAATCATCGGAATCTTAGGCATTCAGTTGCTAATATAGATCACTAAATGTTTCTAAAACAATTTAATGGCAAGTGAAAAAGTATTTTGGTGTAAAAAAATGCATTTGTTGTATATAATCTTGTAATAACAAATCTATTATAATTACTGCAATTATCATCACTATTGTCCCATTATAAAATACAACAAATATATTTTTACAGTATTTAAAATATGTATAAAAAAAAACTAATAATATCTTACTGTTTGTGAAACTTTAAAACAGTTGGTTCCTTTCCATATTTGTTAGAAATATATTTCTATGTATGATCTATTCATGTATCAAATACTAATAAATGCTTGATTAAGGTTCATGAGTTCTTTAAATACATTTAATCCAAAGAAAAACACAATTACCAAATACTATTTTACAATTATTTTATTATAAAAATTTTAATAATAGGCATATATAGTATATAAATGGTAATACTATTTATGTTTTATCAAATTAAACACAGATAATTTAGGTTTTGAATATATTCAAAATATCCTAATAATCTCTCAATTAAAGCTTTATTCCTTTTCTTAAACAACTTTTCTTATTAAATTTACATCTAATAAAATTTTCATGGATCTTGTCCAAAATAAATGTTTACTAAATGAATTAATACATTTACAGTAACTTTTACCTCAACAACAGCATTAATTAAGCCAATTCACCCCCAGTTCACAATACATAATAACTTTATCTAATACACAAAAGGAATACCACTGATTAAAACAAATTATTTGATTTCTGTGAAAGTTGTTTACAGTAATGTAAATTATTGCATGTCTGACCGACTGCAGTGACAAACCCCCCTCCCCTAAATAACTCAATCGAGCAACGAATTTAAAAAAAAACTAAATAACCCATGAATCCTAATGAAACAACATTCAACTAAACTTAATCCTAGTTCATCTTTACAGAGGCCAACAAAACTAATCTAGCCCATATTTCTACGAGTCACTCGAAGTCACTGATTTGTGTTTCAACAGAAGTCAAAGCATAGGTTCAGGATTCTCTGATCCAGACACCTCGTCCTCCCCCCGACATATTTGAGCCATCAGACCTCAGCCCAGGCCAGCTCTCTGTTAGCCCTGCTGGAGCCACCTAAACTCTGGGCTACCACAGACCAACCCAGCACAGCAGCCATTTTGCCTGTTTTCGGTTGGGGGATGTGGGAATGAAAAAGGGCATAGAAGAGAAGGGAAAAACAGAAAAAGTGAGCAAGGAGAAAGGAGGAACATGACAAAGAGGAAGGGGTGCGGGTATATACAGTACTTTTCTTTTTTTTCAGCACATGGTCTGTTTACAAGCTCTTCCAACAGTGGAGGAAGCTTTTGCCACTGGACGGCTTGATTGAGAGAAATGTGATATGAATGACAGGGTTGGAGAGGACATACATGTTGAAAAAAATGACAAAACCCTAGAGTTCAGGCTGGGTCAGGCTTCAGCAAGTTTAACTCCTGAATATACCTCAGGCGTTTGTTGAGCTTCAACTGTTTCATCGTCAACATATCACAACTAATTCCCAGTATAAAGAGAGAAATTCCCCCGCTTGAAGCAGTTCTTCAGGTCATTCTCCAAAGCCATATGCGGTCTCTCCACAGTCCTGTCTACAGAAGCATCCTGTTAGTCATTTGTTAGTCACAATCAAGCTATGCAAGGAAACCTAGCATATCAATCCACGCAACTTTGTGAAACATTTCCAGAAATCAGTCTCAGATTCATGCACCAAATATTTCCCAGTTAAAATGAATCTGAATTGTAATTGAAGAGTGAGTAAATCATGCATTGCAGTGGTCTTAAAAGCCCGTGGAGGCAGTGACTCAACATCAAACAAGCAGTGGTCAAAAGCACAGACAGATAACATACTGCAACTGCAATGCTCCAACAGTGTCGGTTAGCAGTTAGCTGCACTGTCGTCATAGGCATTTCATCAGCTGGTCATAGAAATCAGTCTTCTCTATAATCAGTCCCTCTATCAATAGATGACTCACTGTAAGAAGGAAGTCATGTGAACACAAGTAGGTAGGTAGCTTTTTTTTTCTTTCTCCCCTTTGAGGGAAAAAAACACCAGGAAGAGGAACAAACAAAGGCTGGTATTAGCCTAGCCCTGGAATGAAGGAGGAGCCTGCCAAACACACAGTGAGATGAGATGGACTGATGAGCAGTCATAACCAAGGATCCACTCCAGCCAGTCTCCCATCGCATCATACACTATATCCCCCACCACACCACTCCCCAAACCTATGCTGCCCAAGCAAATCCTACTACATTTACATTTGAGTCATTTAGCAGATGCTCTTATCCTGAGCAACTTACATACGTTTTCGCACTTGTTCCCTGTGGGAATCTAACCCACAACCCTGGCATTGCAAGCGCCATTCTCTACCAACTGAGCCACACGAGATGGGGACTTGGCAAGCTAAATTAAGCACACCTAAAATGTGGCAATTTTGGGGTGGATTTGGTGGAATTCTGGCTCTAATTGGGCTGTAAAGTGTCAATAGAATCTAACAACATGGCACGGGATGGTGAAGGAAAGCAGTGCTATAACATAAATAGCCCAAAGCCCACACAGGAGTGAAATAATGTTCAAAATCTAAACCTGGTTGTGAGGTTGGCCTCTAAGCACATGTTTAACCTGACCACTACCATGCATGCACCACCTGTCTTTTCTTTGGCTTCAGAAAACCCCCTCTTATACAGAGGCCCTTCCCCCTGTCTTCTGGGTCTATAAAACATGACAAGTAACATCTATCAATCACCCAATTTTCCATTGCAAAACTATTTCACTATAACAATCATTTTCCCGAATGTTAATTATTTCCTGTAGTCCTACAGACATCCTAAATAGAAGCTCATTCATGAGGATGCTACAACTTAGGTGTTACAATGTTACCACTGCTCCTCAACAATGTGCATGTGTCTCAGAGATATGTGGTAGATACAAACTATCCAATAGCCTGCACTGTGTGACCACCTCGTATGTGGGACAATTTGTATCCAACTCGTGTAGACATGAGGGTTCAGCTTGACTATCTATCAGCTGATTATTTGTATCCATAGATGGTTCAACTTAACTTACTTGGTGAACAAATACATCCATAGGAGGATCTACGGGAGTTCCCCCACGACTAGTCATGGATATAAACCCGAAGCCCATCCGCACATTGAACCACTTGCAGTGGCCTGCGCCGGGCATGGACTGTTGCTGCCCACCCTGCAAGGATCCTGGCTCCTCTCCTCTATCACCACCTTTGCCCACCCCTCCTGAAAGCAAGTTGAGAATACAATGTTAAAACATCAATGAAATCACTTCCCATTCGTTTCAGTAAAACTTATTTGGGCAAATTATTCCACTTCTAAAATGTATTCTGCCTTGTACACAATTCATATGCAAAGTACTTATTTTCCAGAGCGGGTAACCAACTCATAAAGAACATAAAAAAAACTTTATTTACATGATTTGCCAGCAGATGGAATTTGCTTTGCTTTGATGGCTATCTAATAAATAGCCATCATAGGCTACTCCAACTTGGATATTGAAGTGTTTATATATCAGCTATGAACTTTCATCTGCACTTGCATCACTTTTAATTTTCTAACAACAAAGGTGAAATAACAGGTGTCCATTGTCACCCATAAACCTCAGCAAAAAGCGCACAAAAAAACTCGAAGTATATAGCAAACGCTGTGGGCGGTAACAACATCTCGGAGGCTACAGTCAGTCCCCTCTCCTTTCCCAGGAAAGAGGGACGCCAGAGAGACAATCTAAGCAGAGATACATAGAATATAGAATAACCTTCGGCCATGTTTCCCTGCCAAGTTTCCGCTCCAAACTTCGGTGATATAAACCCTGCTGGTCTTGATATTGTTTATTCCTCTGCGTCAGTCGAATATTCTGATTCGAGCGACCATACTTTTGCGTGCATGATCCAACGTGCGTTCCCCCATAGATTTTCAGCATATTCTTCTATGGATTTCTCTTGCTCTGTTCACGTGACTCTGTCAATTTACATGCTTTCTGGCGACTATTTTGTTCGGTCCGTGCAATCTGGGATCCTTAGGATGTCCCTAACCATTTGAAGTTGAAATGTAAAATGGTTACGGTAGTGGTTAAGGAAAGGGTTTAGTAAGGGTTATGGTTAAGATTAGGGTTAAAGTAAAGGTAGAGGTTAAGATTAGGGCAGGGTTTAGGGTATGGACGTCCCAAGGATACCGGATAGCAGTGCCATTTTTTTCTCCTCGAATCCAGGCAAAAGAGTTCGTTCGGAGCACAGAGATAACCAATCGTCGTTCCACAAACCGAACATCAACATATTTGTGTAGGCCTATGCCACGTTTATTTATTCATTAGAAGTTTCAAAACATAAGTATTTGGCACGCAAATGCTTGAGTTGTCATTTCGTGCCAAGAATAAACTGAATAAGTACCCTCATATATGTGTGGAAATGTGGTTATGTTAAATACATAGGCATATCCTCAAGTCATGATATATACAGTACCAGTCAAAAGTTTGGACACACCTACTCATTCAAGGGTTTTTCTTAATTTTTGTACTATTTTCTACTTTGTAGAATAACAGTGAAGACATCAAAACTATGAAATAACACACATGGAATCATGTAGTAACCAAAAAAGTGTTAAACAAATATTTTAAAAAAAATATTCTTCAAAGCAGCCACCCTTTGCCTCGATGACAGCTTTGCACAATCTTGGCATTCTCTCAATCAGCTTCATGAGGTAGTCACCTGGAATGCATTCCAATTAACTAATTAATTAATTTGTGGAATTTCTTTCCTTCTTAATGCGTTTGAGCCAATAAGTTGTGTTGTGACAAGGTAAGGGTGGAATACAGAAGATAGCCCTATTTAGTAAAAGACCAAGTCCATATTATGGCAAGAACAGCTCAAATAAGCAAAGAGAAACGACAGTCCATCATTACTTTAAGACATGAAGGCCAGTCAATCCAGAACATTTCTTCAAGTGCAGTCGCAAAAACCATCAAGTGCTATGATGAAACTGTCTCTCATGAGTACCGCCATAGGAAAGGAAGAACCAGAGTTACCTCTGCTGCAGAGGATATGTTCATTAGAGTTACCAGTCTCAGAAATTGCAGCCCAAATAAATGCGTCACAGAGTTCAAGTAACAGACACATCTCAACATCAACTGTTCAGAGGAGACTGCTTGAATTAGACCTTCATGATCAAATTGCTGTAAAGAAACCACTACTAAAGGACACCAATAATAAGAAGAGACTTGCTTGGGCCAAGAAACACGAGCAATGGACATTTTCACACACTGTACATATATTTTTCTATTGTGTTATTGACTGTACGTTTGTTTATGTGTAACTCTGAGTTGTTGTTTTTGTCGCACTGCTTTGCTTTATTTTGGCCAGGTCGCAGTTGTTTATTAATCAAAATGACGCCAAACAAAACAATAAACTCTACAAAAACAAACCGTGAAGCTCAAAGGCAAAGTGCCCTAAACAAAGTAAACTTCCCACAAAGACAGGTGGGATAAAAGGCTACCTAAGTATGGTTCCCAATCAGAGACAACGATAGACTGTTGTCCCTGATTGTGAACCATACCTGGCCAAAACATAGAAATAGAAAATCATAGAAACACAAAACATAGAATGCCCACCCCAACTCACGCACTGACCAAACCAAAATAGAGACATAAAAAGGATCTCTAAGGTCAGGGCGTGACACAACCTCAACCCAATTGAGATGGTTTGGAATGAGTTGGACCGCAGAGTGAAGGAAAAGCAGCCAACAAGTGCTCAGAATATGTGGGAACTCCTTCAAGGCTGTTGGAAAAGAATTCCAGGTGAAGCTGGTTAAGATAATGCCAAGAATGTGAGCAAAGCTGTCATCAAGGCAAAGGGTGGCTACTTTGAAGAATCTCAAATATAAAATATGTTTTGATTTGTTTAACACTTTTTGGGTTTACATGAGTCCATATGTGTTATTTCATAGTTTTGATGTCTTCATTATTATTCTAAAATTTAGAAAATAGTACAAATAAAGAATAACCCTTGAATGAGTAGGTGTGTCCAAACTTTTGACAGGTACTGTATATATCAATAAAAACTGTGATCACATTTAACTCCAAGGTAACTATTGCACCGAATTAGGCTACTTCTTATTATCCGTTCAGAATGAATGTCTCTGTAACTATCACATATCACACATATGCCTATCCTTCCTGAAATGTTTATGGGAGTAGAATAGTCACAGGGTTGATTTATGTGATAGAATAATAACTAGTTAAGATAGGGTTTCTGTATCGAGGTCTGAAACATGGTGGCTGACATTAACCAATCTGGGGGTCCAGTCTTTCCGGCGATGGACAAGTCCTTAGCCTAACTACTTTGTCAGACTCGTAAAATATATAACTACGAGCATCACAGCCACAATGCTTGGGGCATTAAAATAAACCTATTTTCACAGGTATCACAGTTGTCTCACAAAGACAAGCCAAAATTACTCTCAACTGACTTTTAATTTGTATTTTTATCTATATTATCTATATTATTATTATCACTGCGTTGTTGGGAAAGAGTTCAAGGTAAGAATACCACTCTACTGTTTTACACCTGTTGTATCCTGTGCGCGTGGCGAATTAACTTTGAAACTTGAAACTCACCAGGTAAAGTGAGTTTAGGCTATTTATCACAAAATATGGAAATCCGTATTACTTATAAGCTAATCTGTGTTGACATGTATGAGGCAACAACAGATATGCCTAAATATATATCTACCGCGTAAAAGGAAACTAAGAACAAAACGCACAGAACGCGTAGATCATACAGGCCCGACCTGACATTCCTGTGCTGTTCTCGACCATAGGTTATCATTTTAGCAAAACCCATGTACAGATCAAGTTAGCAGAAATATCTCACAGATAGGCGTATGTGTTCCTTGCATGGTACACATTTAACAGGCCACATAAAGACTATTCGTGCGTATTAACACCTGGTTTTAGTCAATACTATCATCGAATTGTCGAAATAAAAACGATTCCCCGATAGATAATTAGACTATGGCATAAATAACATGACAGAGGGTTCAAAACACAGAGATTGGACAGGGCGAATGTTAGGGGAATTCTTTATGAAGGGGATTGGGGGAGAAATACTCCCAATACATTGTAAACACGCCCACACTACTGCAGGAATAGCCTGATGGACCCCGCCTCACACTTCAATCCGCCTTCAAACGGTGTTTGTGAAGATGCAGAATACGAGAGGAATTGGAGCTCAGCACAAACGCAGCGTGGAACATTGGGCCAGAATGACCAGGCAGCAGCCGTATCAGAAGTTACCGAAGCAGGTATTTTCTCAGCTATTATACATGAGTGGACAAATGCGTCAAACTGAATCAGCTCCAATTTGGAAGATTGAGGAGGATTTGGAAACAGAGTTATGTGTTGTGTGTATGATATAAAAGGTGAGGACTGAGAGCAAAACATCATCAGACCATGTATAGTCACAGTTATGAGGTGAAAGTAACCATGCATAATTGGTAATGTGATTGGTACTTATCAGTTATTTTCAACCAGAAATGCCGAGGCCACCGGAGAGCCTCCCTCTCTCTCCCTTTCTCTCTTTTTATCGAGTTCATTGGGTTTCATTCCATTTTCTATCATTTAGCACTTTTTTTGCAGTCTAACTTTTGAGTGCCAACAATGTTCATATTGATAAAAAAAATCATTAGGCTGCTACTAATATTAACAACTCTAAGAAATGTAGAAAACTACAATTTAACTGTTTAAACTACAATGTAAAGTGTAAATATATCAGAATCAGATTGTACACAATATATTTAGATCGAATGTCTCTTTTTTTGAACAGTTTTGTGGAAAAAACATTTGTAAAATGGGCTCTACATCCATATAGTCTGCGCAAATGTCGATTGTATTGCCTATTCTTGTAACCCCTTTCGAGAATCTGAGATCCTTTCGGAGTGATATTGGGGTACTTATGATGTTTGGTGATAATCAGGAATTTTCCCCATGCAAAGTAAGTGGCTGGGAGGGGCCCGGGCATTGATGGAAGGGAGGCAAGGGAAACGTTAAGGGGTTGTTCTCTTCCAATGCCTTAGCAGATCGAGATAGTGAAACTGGGGAACGAACGATTCGATTTAAAATAAACGTAAGAAATGCGCAATTGGAATCAAATTTTAAGATTGTGGAACTTTTATTTAGGTGCATGTGTAAACTATTGCTCGTTCTCTGAGGCTACCGCTTTGCTAAACTGTTGAGCTCAATGAGGTTATATCTTAGTCCATCACATTTTTAAATACACAATTGTGCCCAATAAATCAGATTATGGAGATTAAAAACGATATGTTGAAACACATTAAAGGGAAATTAAATATTGGACAATGAATATATTTAAACCATACGGTAGTTAATAACTAAGTCTCAAACATACTGAACAAAAATATAAACCCAACATGTGAAGTGTTGGTACCATGTTTTATGAGCTAAAATAAAAGATCACAGAAATGTTCCATAGACACAAACAGCTTATTTATCTCAATTTCTTGGCACAAATTTGTTTACAGCCCTGTTAGTGAGCATTTCTCTAATAATAATAAAGATAATTCATCCACCTGACAGGTGTTGGATATTAAGAAGCTGATTAAACAGCATGATCATTACACAGGTGCACCTTGTACTGAGGCCAATAAAAGGCCACTCTAAAATGAGCAGTTTTTTCACACAACACAATGCCTCTATCTCAAGCTTTGAGGGAGTGTGCAATTGGAATGCCGAATGTCCACCAGAGCTGTTTCCAGAGAATTTAATGTCGTTTTAGAGAATTTGGCAGTACATCCAACTGGCCTCACAACCGCAGACCACGTCTAACCACCCCAGCCCAGGACCTCCACATCCGGCTTCTTCACCAGCGGGATAGTATGAGACCAGCCACCTGGACAGCTGATGAAACTGTGGGTTTTGCACAACCAAAGAATTTCTGCACAAACTGTCAGAAACCTCAGGGAAGCTCATCATCCTCACCAGGGTCTTAACCTGACTGCAGTTCGGCGTCGTAACCAACTTCAGTGGGCAAATGCTCGCTTTCGATGGCCACTGGCACACTGGAGAAGTGTGCTCTTCACAGATTCAAATGTACCGGGGAGATGGCAGACGTGTGGCGCTGTGTGGGCGAGCGGTTTGCTGATATCAACGATGTGAACAGAGAGATGGGGTTATGGTATGGGCAAGCATAAGCTGCGGACAATAAACACTATTGCATTTTATCGATGGCAATTTGAATGCACAGAAATACCGGGACGAGATCCTGAGGCCCATTGACGTGCCATTAATACGCCGCCATCACCTCATGTTTCAGTATGATATTGCATGGCCCCATGTCACAAAGATATGTACACAATTCCTGGAAGCTGAAAATCTCCCAGTTCTTCCAAGGCCTGTATACTCACCAGACATGTCACCCATTGAGCATGTTTGGAATGCTCTGGATCGACATGTACGACAGCGTGTTCAAGCTCCCACTAATATCCAGCAACTTCGTACTGCCATTGAAGATGAGTGGGACAACATTCAATAGGCCACAATCAACAGCCTGATCAACTCTACGAAAGAGATGTGTCGCACACACACACACACACACAAATATTATTGCACAGCTAACCTTGTGGGGAGCTAACCTTGTGGGGACATACAATTCAGACCCATTCAAAATCCAATTTTCTCTAACCCCTAACCCTAAACCTAACCTGTACCCTTACTCTAACCTTAACCCAAAAATCTAACCTTAACCCTAGCTCCTAACCCTAAAACTAGCGGTCTGGCAAGGGTTGACATCTCAGCTCAACTAGCGGTCTGGCAAGGGTTGACATCTCAGCTCAACTAGCGGTCTGGCAAGGGTACATCTCAGCTCAGCGACTGAAGACTGAAGAGTTTCGCCACAGAGTTTCTAAACCCAGAGGCGCAACATCGCGAGACTACCGGGAGCGCTTGCCAAACAGACCAGGCCAATGAGTCAATGAACGAAGTAAAAAATTCTTCCTTAATTTTCTCGAAATCTAAAGGTACAACCTAGATTCGAGCCAATGTTTTAAGTAAACGAATATGTCATTACTCCAACCTCGTGAAACTGACAGGTTTTAATTTTTCATCAAAAACAACCTATATCGAAGAAGTGCCATTGATTTGACGGCATGCACATGCGCAGTTTGGCGCGAGACGAACGTTAGACGTGTTTCTACGCATGCGCTTAGCAAGCAAACGTTGCCATGACGTCGCCTACAAGTGAGATCGGGGATTTCTATTGGAGAAGCAATTTTAGCCTATCTTCATACTGTGCTGCCTTTGATTTCGCAGCTGTTTATCCTATTGCCTCCATCTCCATCTTCGGAATATAGCCTTTTAGAAAGTATAGCCTAATGAATGTCAATAGAATGTAGGCAAGAATGTCCACATGGTAACAAACTGTTTGGATGCTAACCAATGGTATTTATTAAAAAGCCTATAAGAACCCGGAAGAATTTGAAATAAATCTCATATTTTTCATTATAGTAACATAATCTCCGTTTTGGCTCATTTGACCCCCCTCTCCAGTCTCTGCGTTGCCTGGTCCAAAATCAAAGCATACTTACATAACGTTTATGGTTAATTAATTGCAGAACATTAGGCTATAGGAAGAAGTGGGGAACACATATGCATCAATTTAGCTTGCCGATTGTTCACCATTGCCGAGAATATAGCAACTGATGGATCGGCTATTAGTTCCTGAGGAAAGATGGAGAGGGTAGTTTGTATCGATACTAGTCTATTGGTAAGCTGTTTGCAGCTACCAGCTGCGCTGTCCAGCCATAGCGCCTCTGCGCAGCCTCACCTTCTGCCACTCTCGTGGCTGATTGGATGCCTGTACAAATAGCGCCAAATTGGAACAGTGAGTGTTGCTCCCTGAGAGGAACTCAGTGCAATCATGTTGATATAGGTAACAGCGTAGCACCATCTAGTGTTCATTTCATTACATTGAAAGAAAGCCTAGTACAGTAATGTGTAGTGTGTAGCCTATTGGAAATAGGCAGCAATATACTTTATATTATTTTACTCCCCCCCCCCAAAAGCCTTTGTCGTAATTAGATACTTCAATATTGTTCAACTGTGTGTTGACTGTTTTTGTTTCTTTCGATGTGTAGTTTCTATTTTAGACCTTCACAGCAATAGGTAGCCCTGGGTATCTATTTAATTTCGGAATGTGGAATTTACATGAAAGGTTTTGCTCTCTTGTGTCATCTGGTGGTTGCTGGGGATTGGCTCTCTAGGATGCAGCCCTAATGCATGTAGTGAAATATATGTGAATAGTAAACCATACAATAACTACAATACAATTCACAATCGAACAGTCTACATGTTTTAAAATAGATAGTCCTGTTGTAGAAGAGATTCGATTAAGATCAAAGTTGTTTGATTATCCTATAGTGTTTGGGTAGCTATCAAGCAACGTGCATCGATGAAGAAGAATCTAAAAGTAGATTTTAAAAACAAATGAAACACGGACGTTATTTTTATGAAACTTAAATTCCCAATAAGGGATAGCCTACCAGACTAAGAGTTTTAGGACAAAGTCTAAGTATTTCGATTGGAACGGACCTTTTTGATCATCCTCACAGATATATTATTCATACAGAACCTTTACATCTCAATTTAAACCAGACAAAACTTCATTTCATTAATCTGAATCACAGAATCTGACAATAAAAACAACAACAATGTATTCAAATGTTTGCCCAAAATGTTGTGTAACATCTAAGAATGTTACACGTCTGAACAGCAATTTTTATTAAACATATTTAAAAAAGTAAATGCACAAATTAACTGCAAATATTTTTTGAAGACTAAATTCATGAAATTCTTCATGAAGAAAATTTACATTTCCATGTAAGTGCCAAAGGTGTAAAAAAGAGAAAGAACAAGTTCTGGTGCCGTTTTGGTTATCAACAATTATATTAACAAAATATTATTATTTCAGAATTTCTAGAAGGAATTTAATTCAACTCCTGGACATAAAATGGAAATGTAGGCCTTTCTAAATACAACACATTTTCTCTCTTTCAGATACAGTGCTCATTTTGATAAACCTGAAATAAATATACAATTTCTATCCTTTCCTGTATTAATTAATTATTTAATTGTTTACTTGGTCCTATACTTTTTTATGATTTTGTTATTGTTTTATTTTCTAATAAAATGTTTCCAGTGATGGGAATTGAACAGCAGGTTGTTATCAATACACAAATGAATTCATGGCTGATTATTACTAATTGATCATATCTGACATTTTAGCTCAAAATGTATTACTCTAATTAAAATAAATAGTAACAGAGTGAATTTTATGTTCCAATCCAAATGTTGATTTTCATAATTTATTGTTACTTTTTGTATAATCTACCTGGTTAATCTTTGGATTTATTATACTACTCATGTCTTTCTCTTGGTGCATTTTTTTATTATCACAAAGGTAAATATAAAATGTAATGATGATATGAATAAATATTTCAATTAATCAATGCTTTTTTCTCAAGTTTCCCACACTTGTCATATAATTTACAGTGAGACATTTCTGGCCTCAGTCCTTATGCTTAAACATTGAAAAAGCATGCAAATCAGAATTTCCAATGCAAACAAAGTGTGATGTATGAAATGCATGATATTTTCACTGAGGTGGTTGGGCTACACATGACTGGCACCATAGCTTGGAAGCCCTTTATTGAGAGTCACTGGAGGGTGAAGCATGGTCGCCATTTTGTTCAAGCATGCCTCAACTTTAGGTTCTGGTTCTAGCTACCCACACAGTGGAGGCTGCTGAGGGGAGGATGGCTCATAATAATGTCTGTAACTGAGCTAATGGAATAGCATCAAACACATGGAAATCATTCCACTCAATCCGCTCCAGCCATTACCACGAGCCCGTCCTCCCCAATTAAGGTGCCACCAACCTCCCGTGACACACACATTATTCATGTCTTGGAATATAACTACACGTTTTCAATTCTAGTCTCACAATCTTTTTTTTAATGCAAAAAGACACATTAAAAGTCACCAGAATCATATGGGGTAGAAAGGTGTGAAAGCTAGAGAGGTTTACTACATGTTGGACGTTTGAAACTGATGTTTTTTCTGAAGACATCAAACCTGAAAGTTTTATCCAAGTCAAATCAATTTAAGAGAACATGACCATAAGCAGCGTGACGCAGAGGTGTCATTGCATTCATTCAATAGCAATTAATGAAATGAAAAAATGAACAGTTAAAAACATTACAAGAATAATATCTTATATATATGAATTATTTGCCTTTTTTTGTATAATGAGATTTTTTTACACATTAGTCCGATCTCTATGGTTGAAACACAATACACATTCTGACAAAAAAATTTAACAGCATAGTTCACTAAACAATACAGAGATATACACATTTGATGATGAATGAATGAATCAATAAACCGTCATAAAATACTATAAACTACACATATTGAACACGGGAAAACTACAGTACCCAGACCGCATTGCCATCGGACGTAATGAAAACAGGAAGAATGAGACTTGACACAAGCAATGTTCACGAATGAATCAGAGGGTAGAGAGAGATAAATGGGCAGCCTAATGTACATTTCTCGGCTGCTCGATGGATGACATCGAAGCCAGAAGCACCCTTTTAGCGGCAAAATAATCTTGCTCGAGGCTTTGTACCCTCGGTTTTGTTCCCGGTTGTTGGTACACCTATGATGGAACGGGCGATGGAGCAACTAAACGTAAATCTGAACAGGCTGACCTTTCTGCGTCGCGCCAGGACCCTCGATCTCCCAGAAGGTATAGCCTATCGACCAAAGGACACAAATAATCGACAGAGCATAATAGGAGGCTTTAGCTATATCTATAGCATACTGTATATAAATGCTAATACATATAGTCATTAAATGTTGGAATTACAGTATCATTTTACAGTTGGTCAATAACAAGGCGCAAGCCAGCAACCCGTGAGGGCATTAGACATGTCCCTGTGTACAGACTGTATGCTGGATAGGGTATTATGCTAATCATGTAATAGTAATAATATGATATGAATCTAGTGAGACCAACTGATACATACTTTGTTTCATGATACAAAAACGAAGGATTGACTGAAAGATGTCATGGTAATATAAGCCTAGTCGTGACGTAAAGTAATGGGTTGCATAGGCTGCAGATACAGACAGACCTGTCAGTAAATATACTATTCAGACTGACTTCACAGACAGTTCAGTAGGAAGCATAGCTGTTATGGAAGAGGATCCCCTTCTCCCTCGTTGATTACTGTATTCTGTTACCTTCTATTGATCCAGAAGTGCATGTCTATTGTCTAACTAGCAACACCATTATATCACCGCTGTACTCGTGTCCATGTCTGACAACAGCAACAACATTACCTTTGAGTTGAACTCAAGATCTATTGGAGTAGGAAACAGAAACGTGTTTTGTCTTGTACAGGAAGTGCGTGTTTTGTCTTGTGCATTCTTGAGTCTGAGGCGCTACATTGTGCAATCCATTTAGACAGCCCAGCTGATAGTGTCTGGTTTGAAGGAAGTGCAGTCACTGATAGTGGTTGTACATCAGTAGTTAATATGGCCCTAAGTATGAGTCAGTAGCTTCTACATAGAGAGCTCTAAGAATACAGATTTTAGCAGAGGAAGATCTTTGTTCTTTAATTCCACAATTATCAATGACACACCCTCTCCCTGTTGCTCCCCTCACAGACAATGACACCGCAGTCTACACACTAATGCCAATGGTTATGGCTGACCAGCACAGGTACGTGTGTGTGTGTGTGTGTGTTTATGTGTGTGAGGAAGTTGTCAACATTGGTTCCCTGTAAATAATTATCTGACATGTCTGTCTTGTACTTGAAGGTCGGTTTCTGAATTACTCCTCAACTCCAAGTTTGATGTGAACTACGCTTTCGGACGAGTCAAGAGAAGTCTACTTCACATTGCTGCCAAGTAAGGAATGTTTTAATTTTTATCACTGATTGTTCTAATTGTTTCATTGTTTTGTTAGAAACCAACCAGACAGCCTAATCTCTCCAGCATCTATTTTTATCACAGTGGTGTCTCTGATGAAACTCAGTATCTGGTGTGATGTGTCTCTGTGGGTCTTGGTGGGTCTCTGTGGGTGTGTGTCTTTCTGTGTGGGTGTGTGTCTTTCTGTGTGTACGCTACATCTATTTGTGTATTGCGGTGCTTGTGAACGTGTTGGTTATTGTGTTGTAGCTGTGGATCAGTGGAGTGCCTGGTTCTACTGCTAAAGAGAGGAGCRAACCCTAACTACCAGGACATCTCAGGCTGCACCCCTCTGCACCTGGCTGCCAGAAACGGGTAGGATACTGTACATAGACATTACTGCACACTCACTATAGTACTCTGCTGCCACCCTTTGGTAGGGAGGCAGAATACACCTTTACATGGCAATCACAGATCCCTGCCAGCCCAGTGAACATGGTTTAGTGATGTTGATGATAGTGATAATGTTTACCGTATTATATCTGATACTAAAGAATCCCCCTCCTCATCTWTCCTCCCTATAGACAGAAAAAGTGTATGGGAAGACTACTAGAATACAATGCAGACGTGAACATCAGCAACAATGAGGGACTGACAGCTGTGAGTATCACTGTGAAGTCATGTGTATAGACAGACCAGTAGTCCTGTTAAATTCTTGTCATATCTCAGGAATGTAGTGCTATTAAAAATGGTGAACACAGGTCAAGACTGCGTACAGTAAATGCCATTAACACAATAAAAAGGTGTGTATACAGGGTTTACTTATGTTTATGCTTTACTACATCCCTCTTCCTCATCTTCTTCCTACCCTCCTTCTCCTCCTCTAGATCCACCCGTTGACTGTGAACGGGCGGACTGAGCTGCTTCATGATCCGGTGCAGCATGTGACTAACGTGGATGTAGAGGATGTCATGGGACAGACCGCCCTTCATGTAGCCTGCCAGAACGGACACAAGACTGTGAGTAGATAACACACATATATCAACCAAGACCTGTATGGAAATACCAACATTTCCATAAAATGTTCAGTATACAGTGTTCATCATAGACACAAGGCTGTGAGTGTACAGAAGAGGTGTCATTTTTTATATCTCAGTAGTCGTAAAAGGATTGTGTAAATTTGGAACCTTTGTCAGTGTTATATAATCAAGTTTCAAAGTTTATTAATCATAACTTCATGATACGTTCCATGGTGAATAACATGATGAATACCAGACAGTAGTCTGGATGATGGGTTTGTTTCTCTTCTCACTTTCCCTCTTCCTCATTTGCCTGTGTGTGGTCGATGACGTCATCAGACGGTGCAGTGCCTGCTGGACAGTGGAGCGGACATMAACAGACCTAACTGCTMKGGKGCCACACCCCTCTACTTCGCCTGCAGGTCACTACGTACACTAGTACAGGAATGATGATGCGATACTTCCTCTCATCCTTCTTCCTATTGTCCACTTAGAATTGTAGATGGAGCATGAACTATTCTTTGTAACACATTGGTTCGGAAATTGAAATGCAAAGGTGTTGTTTTGATTCAGTGCGGCTGTAAACATATGTTTCACGGCATTGTACAAGGCTATTAATGGGAGGAGGAGGATTTGGAAGAGGAGGAGGAGGAAGCTGGGGGATGGAATATGAAGAGACCAAAGAACAGTGATCACAGCCAGACAGCTGTCCAGAGTTATGTCCCAAACTTCAGTAGCACACTCCTATCCCTGTCAGTCCTCTGATGGTCTCTATGCAGCCTRTCTCATTCAGATGATAAGAATAGGCACGAGGAAACTCATCCCTCAGCTTCAGAGAGACGGAGAATGATGAGGTTCCTATTAATTCAGAACCTGACAGTGACACCCCAGCCTTCCTTTGAGTGCCTTGTATTAAGCTCCACACTCAAACACACGCATACACACCCACCCACATGCAGAGGCACACACACACGCAGAGACACACAAACACACATGCAGAGAGACACATACACACAGAGGATGAGCAGGGCTGGAGACTGCAGTGATCGTATAATCCTCTGATCTTTTGTTTTGATTATGTTTCACTTGTACATTAGTCAGTTCCCATTAGGAGTGGCCAATCTGCAAAAGCGAGCACTGTGAGTTAGAACCAAGTCGTGACCTTCAGGTTGTAAATGAGAGATTTGTTTCTGTGGATAATGAAGTGTTGTTTTACTGTCAACTGACTGCATGTATATCCGTCTAAATTTGGTGCCTGGCTCACCAACTAATGTACCTCTCTAGTGAAATGAATAATACACTGGACATCTTGATTTGGTACAAGCCCTTCTCAGATCTCCAACCCTGACTTCAGCCATCTATTGACCACCACCTCTTAACATTAACCCCTATCTTCTGAAATGTCATTATGTATTGTTATATAGAGTTTAAACCTTAACCAACACTACTTGTTATATTTGGTTAGAAACTGTGTGTGTAAGCCTTAGTCATAGTGGCTAGAGTGTTACAGTTAAGTTTACCATTTGTAGGTACGATGATACAGTTGAAGTCGGAAGTTTACATACCACTTAGCCAAATACATTTAAACTCAGTTTTTCACAATTCTGACATTAATACTAGTAAAAATTCCCTGTCTTAGGTCAGTTAGGATCACACTTTATTTTAAGAATGTGAAATGTCAGAATAATATAGAGAGAAGTGATTTATTTCAGCTTTTATTTCTTCCATACATTCCCAGTGGTCAGAAGTTTACATACACTCAATTAGTATTTGTGCAGATGCCTTTAATTGTTTACTTGGTCAAATGTTTCATGTAGCCTCCCACAAGCTTCCCATAATAAGTTGGGTGAATTTTGGCCATTCCTCTGACAGAGGCTGTGTGTAACTGAGTCAGGTTTGTAGGCCCTCCTCGCTCACATACACTTTTTCAGTTCTGCCCACATTTTCTATAGGATTGAGATCAGGATTTATGATGGCCACTCCAATACCTTGACTTTGTTGTCCTTAAGCCATTTTGCCCCAACTTTAGAAGTATGCTTGGGGTCATTGTCCACTTGGAGACCCATTTGCGACCAAGCTTTAACTTCCTGAACTGAGTCTTGAGATGTTGCTTCAATATATCCACATCATTTTCCTCTCTCATGATGCCATCTATTTTGTGAAGGGCACCAGTCCCTCCTGCAGCAAAGCACCCCCACAACATGATGCTGCCACCCCCGTGCTTCACGGTTGGGTTGGTGTTCTTCGGCTTGCAAGCCTCCCCCTTTTTCCTCCAAACATAACGATGGTCATTATGGCCAAATATTTATATTATTGTTTCATCAGATCAGAGGACATTTCTCCAAAAGTAGGATCTTTATCCCCATGTGCAGTTGCATACAGATACTTTTGTACCTGTTTCCTCCAGCATCTTCACAAGTTCCTTTGCTGTTGTTCTTGGATTGATTTGCACTTTTTGCATCAAAGTACGTTCATCTCTAGGAGACAGAATGCGTCTCCTCCCTGAGCGGTATGATGGCTGCGTGGTCCCATGGTGTTTATACTTGCATACTATTGTTTGTACAGGTGAACGTGGTACCTTCAGGCACTTAGAAATTGCTCCTAAGGATGAACCAGACTTGTGAAGGTCTATAATTTTTTTTCTGAGGTCTTGGCTGATTTCTTTTGATTTTACCATGAAGTCAAGCAAAGAGGCACTGAGTTTGAAGGTAGGCCTTGAAATACATCCACAGGTACACCTCCAGTTGACTAAAATTATGTAAATTAGCTCATCAGAAGCCTCTAAAGCCATGACATAATTTTCTGGAATTTTCCAAGCTGTTTAAAGGCACAGTCAACTTAGTGTATGTAAACTTCTGGCCCACTGGAATTGTGATACAGTGAAATAATCTGTCTGTAAACAATTGTTGGAAAAGTTACTTGTGTCATGCACAAAGTAGATGTCCTTACCAACTTGCCAAAACTATAGTTTGTTAACAAGAAATTTGTGGAGTGGTTGAAAAACTAGTTTTAATGACTCCAACCATGTAAACTTCTGACTTCAACTGTGTATTTATATGTGTGTGTGTGTGTGTATAGCTCAGGCAGGTTCGTGTCTCCCAGCAGTGTGACAGTCACTACCAGATGATCCTGACCAGTCTAGCAGAGGTGGCCACTACTAATGGACACAAACTCCTCAGGTAATA